>NC_086318.1:14739016-15014016 GCF_036172605.1 Pelobates fuscus | reverse complement strand
ACAGTGACAGAGGAACGAGAATTATCAACAGCAACTCAGCGTTCTCAAAGACCACACACTACAATGACAAACACACATAAAGGTCCTGCTCGACTTACTTCTAACCAACAAGTTTATCTGTAACACGTAACAGCAAGGTCTTTGTCTAATTTTATGTATCTCTTCTACGTTGTACTTGCCTTTGGATAAAGAAACATCTAAATTAATTTTTTTTGTTTCCATTTTAAACACTTCTTGACCTTTCTGTGAACTGCGGATGTGATTTCTATAGATCTTAGTGAAATGGTTGAGTGATTTTTATGAGACTATCTGAAGTGGCGATCCTACAAATATTTATAACCGAGCTCTGTAGAAATATCATCCATAAGTTTCGGGCTTAAGTGTTGGAATCGATGATATAATGTTCCTACCTGCAGAGCACAAGCATTCTGTCACAATTAGTCTTTAGAGGAACCGGCGCATTTTAGGTATAAAACAACCTGCAGGGCCAATTATATTGTTATCAAAATGTCTGGAATTCCATTCTGTGTGAAGATTCTAAACATGTTCTGAAAGGGAGGAAATGGAATCCTGTGCGTTGTAAGATAGTATGCATTGTTACTGTAACATGGTGTCACTGGAGTCCTTACTCACGATGGAGTCCTCACATTATGTGATGTAGCAGGTGCTGAACTTGCTAAGCTCTCTGGTTTGCTGTCTGGAGTAACAGCCAGTGGGTGGGCAGGGTGGTATAAAACATACAGACGTATTCTGGTCCCTTCATTTTCTGTCCATTAGCTGTGGAATTCCGTAGTTTGCCAACCGTCCCATTACTCCATGCTAATATATTTATATTTGTTTTCTCGGTTATGGTTATGTTAGTCCCCACCCCCCTAACTCCTCATCTCCTATAACCTTCCTCTGCTGTCTCCCATCTACTGTGCTCGCTCCTCCCAAACAACCCTCTCATCCTCGCGTAAATCCAAATCTCTTGATCTCCTCCTTTCCCTGTGTATTTGTCCCGCATCCCTTTAGATTGTGAGTTTGTTGGACCATCTTCACCTACTGTTCCTGTATGTCAGACTGGAATTGTTAGAATTCATTGTTTTGTCTTGATTCCTGCAGAATAATGTTGGCATTATATACAAATTGTAAATGTAATGTATTAAAATCCCAAAATCCACAAAATGCCAAATGTAAACCCAAACCAAGAATTCTGTAACTCTTTCTAATGATGTTTCCTCCACCAATGGGTACGTTTCTAAACATGACTTTCTCTGTAGATCATGATTCTTTATCTCTAGAAGCCTGAATGGGTGCCCGTGTCAATTGAGTGAGTTGCCCATTGGAGGGGACAGAGACATGATAGTCCGGACTGTCTATAATCTGCACTGTGGCAGCACTTCTACTGCCAGTGTTTTAACCCCTTAAGGACACATGACATGTGTGACATGTCATGATTCCTTTTTATTCCAGAAGTTTGGTCCTTAAGGGGTTAAAGACACTTTGTATATACTTAGTCTGCTTAATGTATTTTACAAAATTTATTTCAATCATATTACACTGGGTCACTGAGTGGGTCACTGAGTTAATGTACCAATTGAAGAATGGGTTGTCAGCATTAATAGGCCGATTGTTTACTAAAACTGCAAAAGTTTTCCAGCACCAAAAATAAAATAATCCAAAGCACAATAAGTCCTTTTCCTCCAATGAGACATCAACAGTGCAGAAACAATACCTTAGCATGCCTCGTTATGACATTAATTGGCATCATTACATTGTGGCCTGTGGCCTTATCAATAATCATAATCTAAAAACACAGCATCACAACATCACAAAGACAGTATCTACTCCACTAGATCACTGACACTCCACCAACATTAAACAAATTATCTTCATTTTTCAATAGTCATCACCCAGGATTAATTAATGCCCTTGGAGCACTTGGCACCTGTTTACCCCACAACAAAGCAATTCTTCTGAGCACTTATGATCTGCTCAACAATATATTTAACCTTCCTTTATACACAGACACACATAGGGAAAAATCTTACTGTCAGAGCGGTACAATGTCAGTTTACGTGGACACTACACTAAACATCCTTTATGACCGACTGAATTCCAAACGTAATGTCTACGCACCTCATCTTAAATGGTCAAATCAACTGTCATATCATTACTAATGTTTCTATGATGACATCCCTGATGACTTCATGTTAGTCATTATAGATACCATTGCTAGTCTTATTTTCCTATTGCGTTTGATGACTTCAACAGTGTTATAATGGTCAATGTCATAGTTATGTCAGAGTTTATACAACACGCCCTATAAAACGTTATAATAAAAAAAAAACAGGGAATGAACTGAGATTTTTATTGTGTCTTTCAATTAAAAAAATTGTTAGTTGACATTTTAATTTAACGTTTTTGCATACTATGTTCATAATAATATGTATTAAAATAAAACTTACTGGAATTAAAGTATCAATGTGTGACAAAAAAACACTTCTAAATGTATAATTCACATTTGAGCATCAATTTTTCAAATAGATATTACCGTATATACTTGAGTATAAGCCGACCCGAATATAAGCCGAGGCCCCTAATTTTACCCCCCAAAACTGGGAAAACTTATTGACTCGAGTATAAGACTAGGGTGGGAAATGCAGCAGCTACTGGTAAATTTCTAAATAAAATTAGATCATAAAAAAATTACCGTATATTAATAGAATATTTATTTACAGTGTGTGTATATAATGAATGCAGTGTGTGCGTATGAGTGCAGTGTGTGCGTATGAATGCAGTGTGTGTGCGTATGAGTGCAGTGCGTGTGTGTATGAGTGCAGTGCGTGTGTGTATGAGTGCAGTGCGTGTGTGTATGAGTGCAGTGTGTGTATGAATGCAGTGTGTGTATGAATGCAGTGTGTGTATGAGTGCAGTGTGTGTATGAATGCAGTGTGTGTATGAGTGCAGTGTGTGTATGAGTGCAGTGTGTGTATGAGTGCAGTGTGTGTGTATGAGTGCAGTGTGTGTATGAGTGCAGTGTGTGTGTATGAGTGCAGTGTGTGTGTATGAGTGTAGTGTGTGTGAGTGCAGTGTGTGTGAGTGCAGTGTGTGTGAGTGCAGTGTGTGTATGAGTGCAGTGTGTGTATGAGTGCATTGTGAGTGTGTGTGATGCAGTGTTTGTTTGTGTATGTGTTGGGGGGTGGGCATTTTGATTATTGTTATTTTATTATTTTAATCTTTTTTTTGTTATATTATTTATTTATTTTATTAATTATTATTTTTTTTAATTATAATTTTTTTATTTTATTATTATAATATATTTTTTTTCGTCCCCCCTCCCTGCTTGCTACATGGCAGGGAGGGGGGCTCTCCTTCCCTGGTGGTCCAGGGAAGTAGTTCAGTGGGGGGGGGAGAGGGGGGCTGGCAGAGCTGTAACTTACCTGTCCTGCAGCTCCTGTCAGCTCCCTTCTCCTCCGCGCCGTCCGGTCAGCTCTTCTGTCAGCTCCCACTGTAAGTCTCGCGAGAGAAGCTGCAGGACAGGTAAGTTACAGCTCTGCCAACTTGCCCAGTTACAGTCTCTCGCGAGATTTACACTGGGAGCTGACCGAGGTGCTGAACGGACGGCGCGGAGGAGGAGGGAGCTGACAGGAGCTGCAGGACAGGTAAGTTACAGCTCTGCCAGCCCCCTCTCCCCCAGTCTGTATTATGGCAATGCAAATTGCCATAATACAGACTATTGACTCGAGTATAAGCCGAGTTGGTTTTTTTCAGCACAAAAAATGTGCTGAAAAACTCGGCTTATACTCGAGTATATACGGTAGTTTCTTCTTAAATTAAAGTTCTACAATATTTGCAGTTTTAACACTTTCAAGGTTGTTCAATAAACTGGGAGTTGCTGGGAATTAACCAGGACATTTCAAACTTTCCATTGGTTCCACTGTATTGGCCATCAATGTATTTCCTAATCATAATTTTTTTTAGAATTATTGAATATGTCTTGCTGTTACATACAATTAATGTTACCACATTGTTCACAATGTTCACTTCTTTAAACTTAATCTGTCCAAAACTGGGCTTCTGGTCTTCCCTCCCTCGAGTGTTGTCTGTCTCCCTCTAAGTCAATGGCTCAATAGCACTACCATCACTTCTACCTTGAAGGCTCGCTGCCTAGCTGTTCTCTGTGAGTCCAACATCTCCCTTACCCCTCATGTTCAGTCGATCGCTAAATCCTGACGCTTCCATTTCAAAAACATAGCTCGCATTCGCTCCAATGCTGGTCCATGACTCTGTCCTCTCTCGCCTTGACTACTGTAATCCGCTTCTCAGTGGTCTTCCAACTTGCCCAGTTACAGTCTATAATGAAGGCATCGGCGAGGCTCATCTTCCTGTCCGCTTGCACCACCCACACCTCACCTCTCTACATTGGCATCCTGTGAGGTATAGTGCCCAATTTAAAATTCTGGTACTTGCTTACGAGTACCTACATAATAACGCTCCAACCTACCTTTTCTCAATAATACAAGAATATGTCCCGTCTAGATCCCTGCGCTCTGCCAAAGACCTACGTCTATCATCTGTCCGTACTACAAGACTTCTCTAGGACTGCACCGTTCCTGTGGAACTCCCTTCCCATCTCTGTTACTCTTTCACCCAGTCTCCACTCCTTCAAAAAATCATTGAAAACTCACTTCTTCAGGAAAGCATATCAATTGGACTATTACAAATTTTCCCTCCCCGCACCCTGATTCATCTATTGCAATTGTGTCATCCAAAAAAATGAGTAATAATCCCCCATGGAAAACTATTCTAGCAACCTACATTTCTAGCCTACCCTTACCTTTTGTGTCACTTTACCCCACTCCCTCTAGCATGTAAACTAATTGAGTAGGGCCCTCAATCCCTCTGTTAATGTGTCACTGTACCCCACTCCCTCTAGCATGTAAACTCACTAAGCAGGGCCCTCAATCCCTCTGTTACTGTGTTACTATTCCCCACTCCCTCTAGCATGTAAGCTCACTGAGCAGGGCCCTCAATCCTTCTGTTACTGTGTCACTATACCCCACTCCCTCCTAACATGTAAACTCACTGAGCAGGTCCCTCAATCCCTCTGTTACTGTGTCACTATACCCCACTCCCTCTAACATGTAAACTCACTGAGCAGGGCCCTCAATCCTTCTGTTACTGTGTCACTATACCTCACTCCCTCTAACATGTAAACTCACTGAGCAGGGCCATCAATCCCTCTGTTACTGTCACTATACCCCACTGCCTCTAGCATGTAAACTCACTGAGCAGGGCCCTAAATCCCTCTGTTACTGTGTCACTATACCCCACTCCCTCTAGCATGTAAACTCACTGAGCAGGTCCCTCAATCCCTCTGTTACTGTGTCACTATACCCCACTCCCTCTAACATGTAAACTCACTGAGCAGGGCCCTCAATCCTTCTGTTACTGTGTCACTATACCTCACTCCCTCTAACATGTAAACTCACTGAGCAGGGCCATCAATCCCTCTGTTACTGTCACTATACCCCACTGCCTCTAGCATGTAAACTCACTGAGCAGGGCCCTAAATCCCTCTGTTACTGTGTCACTATACCCCACTCCCTCTAGCATGTAAACTCACTGAGCAGGACCCTCAACCCCTCTGTTACTGTGTCACTATACCCCACTCCCTCTAACATGTAAACTCACTGAGCAGGGCCCTCAATCCCTCTGTTACTGTGTCACTATACCCCACTCCCTCTAGCATGTAAACTCACTGAGCAGGACCTCAATCCCTCTGTTACTGTGTCACTATACCCCACTCCCTCTAACATGTAAACTCACTGAGCAGGGCCCTCAATCCCTCTGTTACTGTGTCACTATACCCCACTCCCTCTAACATGTAAGCTCACTGAGCAGGGCCTCAATCCCTCTGTTACTGTCACTATACCCACTCCCTCTAGCATGTAAACTGAGTAGAGCCCTCAATCCCTCTGTTACTGTGTCACTATACCCCACTACCTCTAACATGTAAGCTCACTGAGCAGGGCCTCAATCCCTCTGTTACTGTGTCACTATACCCCACTCCCTCTAACATGTAAACTCACTGAGCAGGGCCCTCAATCCCTCTGTTACTGTGTCACTATACCCCACTACCTCTAACATGTAAGCTCACTGAGCAGGGCCTCAATCCCTCTGTTACTGTCACTATACCCCACTCCCTCTAGCATGTAAACTGAGTAGAGCCCTCAATCCCTCTGTTACTGTGTCACTATACCCCACTCCCTCTAACATGTAAACTCACTGAGCAGGGTCCTCAATCCCTCTGTTACTGTGTCACTATACCCCACTCCCTCTAACATGTAAACTCACTGAGCAGGGCCCTCAATCCCTCTTTTACTGTGTCACTATACCCCACTCCCTCTAACATGTAAACTCACTAAGCAGGGCCCTCAATACCTCTGTTACTGTGTCACTATACCCCACTCCCTCTAACATGCAAGCTCCCTGAGCAGGGCCCTCAATCCCTCTGTTACTGTGTCACTATACCCCACTCCCTCTAACATGTAAACTCACTGAGCAGGGCCCTCAATCCCTCTGTTACTGTCACTATACCCCACTCCCTCTAACATGTAAACTCACTGAGCAGAGCCCTCGATCCCTCTGTTACTGTCACTATACCCCACTCCCTCTAACATGTAAACTCACTGAGCAGGGCCCTCAATCCCTCTGTTACTGTGTCACTATACCCCACTCCCTCTAACATGTAAACTCTCTGAGCAGGGCCCTCAATCCCTCTGTTCCTGTGTCACTATACCCCGATCCCTCTAACATGTAAGCTCCCTGAGCAGGGTCCTCAATCCCTCTGTTACTGTGTCACTATACCCCACTCCCTCTAACATGTAAACTCACTGAGCAGGGCCCTCAATCCCTCTGTTACTGTGTCACTATACCCCACTCCCTCTAACATGTAAACTCACTGAGCAGGGCCCTCAATCCCTATGTTACTGTCACTATACCCCACTCCCTCTAACATGTAAACTCACTGAACAGGGCCCTCAATCCCTCTGTTACTGTGTCACTATACCCCACTCCCTCTAACATGTAAACTCACTGAGCAGGGCCCTCAATCCCTCTGTTACTGTGTCACTATACCCCACTCCCTCTAACATGTAAACTCACTGAGCAGGGCCCTCAATCCCTCTGTTCCTGTGTCACTATACCCCGATCCCTCTAACATGTAACCTCACTGAGCAGGGCCCTCAATCCCTCTGTTACTGTGTCACTATACCCCACTCCCTCTAACATGTAAACTCACTGAGCAGGCCCTCAATCCCTCTGTTACTGTTTCACTATACCCCACTCCCTCTAACATGTAAACTCACTGAGCAGGCCCTCAATCCCTCTGTTACTGTGTCACTATACTCCACTCCCTCTAGCATGTAAACTCACTGAGCAGGGTCTCAATCCCTCTGTTACTGTGTCACTATACCCCACTCCCTCTAACATGTAAACTCACTGAGCAGGCCCTCAATCCCTCTGTTACTGTTTCACTATACCCCACTCCCTCTAACATGTAAACTCACTGAGCAGGCCCTCAATCCCTCTGTTACTGTGTCACTATACTCCACTCCCTCTAGCATGTAAACTCACTGAGCAGGGCCCTCAATCCCTCTGTTACTGTGTCACTATACTCCACTCACTCTAGTGGGTAAACTCACTGAGCAGGGTCTCAATCCCTCTGTTACTGTCACTATACCCCACTCCCTCTAGCATGTAACCTCACTGAGCAGGGCCCTCAATCCCTCTGTTACTGTGTCACTATACCCCACTCCCTCTAACATGTAAACTCACTGAGCAGGGCCCTCAATCCCTCTGTTACTGTGTCACTATACCCCACTCCCTCTAACATGTAAACTCACTGAGCAGGCCCTCAATCCCTCTGTTACTGTGTCACTATACTCCACTCCCTCTAGCATGTAAACTCACTGAGCAGGGTCTCAATCCCTCTGTTACTGTGTCACTATACCCCACTCCCTCTAACATGTAAACTCACTGAGCAGGGCCCTCAATCCCTCTGTTACTGTGTCACTATACTCCACTCACTCTAGTGGGTAAACTCACTGAGCAGGGTCTCAATCCCTCTGTTACTGTCACTATACCCCACTCCCTCTAGCATGTAACCTCACTGAGCAGGGCCCTCAATCCCTCTGTTACTGTGTCACTATACCCCACTCCCTTTAACATGTAAACTCTCTGAGCAGGGCCCTCAATCCCTCTGTTACTGTGTCACTATACCCCACTCCCTCTAACATGTAAACTCACTGAGCAGGGCCCTCAATCCCTCTGTTACTGTCATTATACCCCACTCCCTGTAACATGTAAACTCACTGAGTAGGGCCTCAATCCCTCTGTCACTGTGTCACTATACCCCACTCCCTCTAACATGTAAACTCACTGAGCAGGGCCCTCAATCCCTCTGTTACTGTGTCACTATACCCCACTCTCTCTAACATGTAAACTCACTGAGCAGGGCCCTCAATCCCTCTGTTACTGTGTCACTATACCCCACTCCCTCTAACATGTAAACTCACTGAGCAGGGCCCTCAATCCCTCTGTTCCTGTGTCACTATACCCCGATCCCTCTAACATGTAACCTCACTGAGCAGGGCCCTCAATCCCTCTGTTACTGTGTCACTATACCCCACTCCCTCTAACATGTAAACTCACTGAGCAGGCCCTCAATCCCTCTGTTACTGTTTCACTATACCCCACTCCCTCTAACATGTAAACTCACTGAGCAGGCCCTCAATCCCTCTGTTACTGTGTCACTATACTCCACTCCCTCTAGCATGTAAACTCACTGAGCAGGGTCTCAATCCCTCTGTTACTGTGTCACTATACCCCACTCCCTCTAACATGTAAACTCACTGAGCAGGGCCCTCAATCCCTCTGTTACTGTGTCACTATACTCCACTCACTCTAGTGGGTAAACTCACTGAGCAGGGTCTCAATCCCTCTGTTACTGTCACTATACCCCACTCCCTCTAGCATGTAACCTCACTGAGCAGGGCCCTCAATCCCTCTGTTACTGTGTCACTATACCCCACTCCCTCTAACATGTAAACTCACTGAGCAGGGCCCTCAATCCCTCTGTTACTGTGTCACTATACCCCACTCCCTCTAACATGTAAACTCACTGAGCAGGGCCCTCAATCCCTCTGTTACTGTCATTATACCCCACTCCCTGTAACATGTAAACTCACTGAGTAGGGCCTCAATCCCTCTGTCACTGTGTCACTATACCCCACTCCCTCTAACATGTAAACTCACTGAGCAGGGCCCTCAATCCCTCTGTTACTGTGTCACTATACCCCACTCCCTCTAACATGTAAACTCACTGAGCAGGGCCCTCAATCCCTCTGTTACTGTGTCACTATACCCCACTCCCTCTAACATGTAAACTCAGTGAGCAGGCCCTCAATCCCTCTGTTACTGTGTCACTATACCCCACTCCCTCTAACATGTAAACTCACTGAGCAGGGCCCTCAATCCCTCTGTTACTGTGTCACTATACCCCACTCCCTCTAGCATGTAACCTCACTGAGCAGGGCCCTCAATCCCTCTGTTACTGTGTCACTATACCCCACTCCCTCTAACATGTAAACTCACTGAGCAGGGCCCTCAATCCCTCTGTTACTGTCATTATACCCCACTCCCTCTAACATGTAAACTCACTGAGCAGGCCCTCAATCCCTCTGTTACTGTGTCAGTATACCCCACTCCCTCTAACATGTAAACTCACTGAGCGGCCCTCAATCCCTCTGTTACTGTCATTATACCCCACTCCCTCTAACATGTAAACTCACTGAGCGGCCCTCAATCCCTCTGTTACTGTCATTATACCCCACTCCCTCTAACATGTAAACTCATTGAGCAGGGCCCTCAATCCCTCTGTTACTGTCATTATACCCCACTCCCTGTAACATGTAAACTCACTGAGTAGGGCCTCAATCCCTCTGTTCCTGGGCGTCCATCTCGTCTACCCCTTGTACAGCGCTACGGAATTTTTTGGTGCTTTATAAATATTAATTATAATAATAATATTTCTGTTTTTGCTGTGAAATAGAGGATAGCTATTTTTACATATGTATTTATTGAAAGGTTCTAATGAGGTGAGCATGCAAATAAAGTTTGACCACCGTTTCCATGATTCTCTGAACACACTGTGCCAATACAAAAGACAAAATGTGGTTTGCTCAATATGTGTAATATAGTTTGCAGTGTTTGTTCTACTTTGTTTATATCCTTTAAATATGCCCATTTTATCTATCTGTGTCTAAATGGTCTAATTTAACAGCATCTATAGCATCTATAGCATTATTACATCTATAGTGTTACTGTTTAATTTGTATTTCCTAAAATTACAATGATGTCAGCCAGCAGTTAAGTTACACGGGTTAGCTGTGATAGAAAGGGTCTTAAATGGTGACTCTAGGCAACATAGCCCTCGCGCTTCGTGCGTTACCTGATAACATTCACTTTATGAAAGGCAATTGCTCCCAAAATGTTTTTCTTCCCCTGCTATTGAGAGGCTAGAGCTAAGTGATGGCTTGACAGTCTTTAAAGGACCACTATAGTGCCAGGAAAACATACTCGTTTTCCTGGCACTATACTGCCCTGAGGGTGCCCCTACCATCAGGGACCCCCTCCCGCAAGGCTGGATGGAGAGGAAGGGGTTAAACTTACCTCTTTCTCCAGCGCCGGGAGGGGAGCTCTCCTCCTCCACTCCACCTCCTCTCCTCCTCTTCGGCTGAATGCGCATTTACAATGCTTTCCTATGGACGCTGGCGTCTTCTCACTGCGATTTTCACAGTGAGAAGCAAACGAACGCCTCCAGCGGCTGTCAATGAGACAGCCACTAGAGGCTGGATTAACCCTAATATAAACATAGCAGTTTATCTGAAACTGCTATGTTTATATAAAAAAGGGTTAACCCTAGCTGGACCAGGCACCCAGACCACTTCATTAAGCTGAAGTGGTCTGGGTGCCTATAGTGGTCCTTTTATCATCTTTATTATATTTACAAAGCTTCATTTATACATTAAATGTTAACCTGTGTAATGGTTATATATCCGCTAACAATGTTTCTTAATAATACATCACTGTCCACAGACTTTGTACTTGGGGCAACAGAAGCACCACAGACAGTAGCACTGATAGTAGTGGTTATGGTAGAAGGAGTCTATGGGTGTCTTCCTCCCCATTTTCTATCGGACCATTTATGAGTGGATTGACCGCTGATCCAACTTTCGAGGGCAATGATAGAATGATAGGCTGTGAGTGCTGGACTAGACTGGGTGTCTTTGTTTGGATAAAGCAGACAATAAATAATGATATACCCTTTACTAACTCACAGGGTTATGCACTACAGTGAGACTCCAAAGTAAATGCAAAGTGAATTTCAAATCTAAGGCCAGAGTAGGCGAACGGACAGCGTAGTGAGCTTAGAGATTATTCAAAATCGGCTATTTGAATTTACTCTGAATACTCACTTTATTCAAGTTGTAAAGAGTAACTGTTAAATAATTCCTTTACAAATAAAGTTTATACCTTACAATGCAAAACTACGGATATTACAATAAATCCCATTTGCCTTCACTCCTGCTTCAGGGCTGATCTCCACCCAGCGGAGAAACGAAATTATCAGACAGAGCACTGTGTCACGACTTACCTCCACTGCCTTCGCTACCTCGCTGCTCCAACGGAGATACATGGGTCATGGCTGCCTGCGCACATGATTGAATGCAGGAGGCGAACCACGACACATGAACTCACGTTTCCCAGGCAATGATAGACAGCGCGGCTGGAACGTATTAAAACCAATACTCACCTCCAGGGGCGTACCTAGAGAATTTGGCACCTGGGTCGGATCCTGTGCTTGGCACCCCCTCGCCCCACTCCCCCCCTCAGAAAAAAAAACCTGTAAACATTTTTAAATGTTTTCTTTTTTTTTAAATGTGTAAACTTTGCAAACCAGCTGTCAGCACCTGCTACAAAATCCTTATCCTGCCCCGCCCCTTCCTACAAAACCTCTGTCCTGCCCCCTTCTACAAATCCTGTACTGCCCCCCAGTGGCGGCTCTAGACTTGGCGAGGCCTTAGGCGAAATTCATACATGAGGCCCCCACTAACACCATTATTGGAAAAAAATTGCAGTTGACTTGTGTGTGTATAAGAAGCTGTAGATATATTGAAGGGGAAGCTTGCAGTACTGGATATAGAGAACTAGTCTTTGTATACATTGTTGCATTGTCTACCTGTGTGTGCCTGAGAGTGTGTGTCTGGCAGTGAGTATCTTTGTATATGTATGTATGTTTCCCTGAGCATGTGTATGTTTGTGTACTGCCTGTGGCCTTTGGCATTAAGTTCATGGCGACGCTATGTTTTATGACAGTGTGTAGAATGATTGCCTTTAGGGATTACAGGGTGTGTAAAGGAGTAACTGTGGCAGGGTGAGTGTAAAAGAGCAGGAGGGTGCCAGAGTGGTGCCCGTGTGTTTAGAGGGAGCGATAGTGTGTATGGAGGTAGGTGACAGTGTGTATGGAGGTAGGTGACAGTGTGTGGAGAGAGGTGACAGAGTGTGTGGGGGAAATGACATAGTGTAGGGAGGTGGCATAGTGTAAGGGGGTGGCATAGTGTGAGGGGGTGACAGAGTAAGAAGGGGGTGGCATTAGTGTGAGAGTGTTACATTAGTGTAAGGGGTGTGACAGAGTAAGAGGGGGTGACATTAGTGTGAGGGGATGACATTAGTGTGAGAGGGTTACATTCGTGTAAGGGGTGTAACAGAGTAAGAGGGGAGAGACAGAGGGGGGTGACAGAGTGAGAGGGGGCGACAGAGTAAGAGGGGGCGACAGAGTAAGAGGGGGCGACAGAGTAAGAGGGGGCGACAGAGTAAGAGGGGGCGACAGAGTAAGAGGGGGCGACAGGGTAAGAGGGGGCGACAGGGTAAGAGGGGGCGACAGGGTAAGAGGGGGCGACAGGGTAAGAGGGGGGAGACCTAATGTGTGAGGGGGGAGACCTAATGTGTGAGGGGGGAGACCTAATGTGTGACGGGGGAGACCTAATGTGTGACGGGGGAGACCTAATGTGTGACGGAGGAGACCTAATGTGTGACGGGGGAGACCTAATGTGTGACGGGGGAGACCTAGTGTGTGACGGGGGGAGACCTAGTGTGTGAGGGGGCAGACCTAGTGTGTGAGGGGGCAGACCTAGTGTGTGAGGGGGGAGACCTAGTGTGTGAGGGGGGAGACCTAGTGTGAGGGAGGAGACCTAGTGTGAGGGAGGAGACCTAGTGTGAGGGGGAAACCCTAGTGTGAGGGGGAAACCCTAGTGTGAGAGGGGACACCCTAGGGTGAGAGGGGGGTGACAGGGTGAGAGGGGGTGACAGGGTGAGAGGAGGGTGACAGAGTGAGAGGAGGGTGACAGAGTGAGAGGAGGGTGACATGGTGAGAGGAGGGTGACAGGGTGAGAGGGTGACAGAGTGAGAGAGGGTGACAGAGTGAGAGAGGGTGACAGGGTGAGAGAGGGTGACAGGGTGAGAGGGGGGAGACCTAATGTGTGAGGGGGAAACCTAGTGTGAGGGGGAAACCTAGTGTGAGGGGGAAACCTAGTGTTAGAGGGGGTGACAGTGTTAGAGGGGGTGACATAGTGTTAGAGGGGGTGACATAGTGTTAGAGGGGGTGACATAGTGTTAGAGGGGGTGACATAGTGTTAGAGGGGGTGACAGTGTTAGAGGGGGTGACAGTGTTAGAGGGGGTGACAGTGTTAGAGGGGGTGACATAGTGTTAGAGGGGGTGACATAGTGTTAGAGGGGGTGACAGTGTTAGAGGGGGTGACAGTGTTAGAGGGGGTGACAGTGTTAGAGGGGGTGACAGTGTTAGAGGGGGGTGACAGTGTTAGAGGGGGGTGACAGTGTTAGAGGGGGGTGACAGTGTTAGAGGGGGGTGACAGAGTGAGAGAGGGTGATGGCGTGTGGGGAGTGACAGGGTAAGGTGACAGAGTAAGGTGGGTGACAGTGTGGGGGGTCACAGGGTGGGTGACAGAGTAAGAGGTGGGGTGACAGGTGAGGTGGCAGAGTGAGAGGGGGTGACAGGTGAGGTGGCAGGGTGAGAGGGGGTGACAGGTGGGGTGGCAGGGTGAGTGACAGGGTCAGATGTGGGGTGAGAGGGGAGGCAGGGTGAGGGGGGTGACAGGTGGGGTGGCAGGGTGAGAGGGGGCGACAGTATTAGGGGGTGACAGGTGGGGTGGCAGGGTGACAGGTGGGGTGGCAGGGTGAGTGACAGGGTCAGATGTGGGGTGAGAGGGGAGGAAGGGTAAGGGTGGGGTGGCAGGGTGAGAGGGGGTGACAGGGGGTGACAGTATGAGGTGGGGTGACAGTGTGTGGGGAGTGACAGGGTGGGCGACAGTGTGGGGGTCACAGGGTAGGTGACAGAGTAAGAGGTGGGGTGACAGGATTAGAGGGGGGACAGGGGGTGGCAGGGTGAGAGGTGGGGTGGCAGGTGGGGTGGCAGCGTGAGAGGGGGTGACATGGTGAAAGGGGGTGACAGGTGGGGTGGCAGGGTGAGATGGGGTGGCAGGGTGACGTGGTGACAGGTGGGGTGGCAGCATGAGAGGGGGTGACAGGTGGGGTGGCAGGGTGAGATGGGGTGACAGGTGGGTGGCGGGGTGAAAGGGGGGGTAGCAGTGTGAGAGAGGGGTGACAGGGTGAAGTGGCAGGGTGAGGGGGGTGACAGGGTGAAGTGGCAGGGTGAGGGGGTGACAGGTGGGGTGGCAGGGTGAGGGGGTGACAGGTGGGGTGGCAGGATGAGGGGGTGACAGGTGGGGTGGCAGGGTGAGAAGGTGGTGAGAAGTGGGGTGGCAGGGTGAGGGGGGGTGACAGCGTGAGGGGGGTGACAGGGTAAGATGGGGTGAGGGGGGTTACAGGGTGAGATGGGGTGAGGGGGGGTAACAGGGTGAGATGGGGTGAGGGGGGGTAACAGGGTGAGATGGGGTGGGGGTGACAGGGTGAGATGGGGTGAGGGGGGGTGACAGGGTGAGATGGGGTGAGGGGGGGCGACAGGGTGAGATAGGGTGAGGGGGGCGACAGGGTGAGGGGGGCGACAGGGTGAGGGGGGCGACAGGGTGAGATGGGGGGCGACAGGGTGAGATGGGGGCGACAGGGTGAGATGGGGGCGACAGGGTGAGATGGGGGCGACAGGGTGAGATGGGGGCGACAGGGTGAGATGGGGCGACAGGGTGAGATGGGGGTGACAGGGTAAGATGGGGTGAGGGGGGTGACAGGGTGAGATGGGGTGAGGGGGGGAGTTGGGGTGAGGGGGGGTGACAGGGTGAGATGGGGTGAGGGGGGGTGACAGGGTGAGATGGGGTGAGGGGGGGGTGACAGGGTGAGATGGGGTGAGGGGGGGTGACAGGGTGAGATGGGGTGAGGGGGGGTGACAGGGTGAGGGGGGTGAGATGGGGTGAGGGGGGGTGACAGGGTGAGATGGGGTGAGGGGGGTGACAGGGTGAGGGGGGTGACAGGGTGAGATGGGGTGGGGGGGTGAGATGGGGTGAGGGGGGGGTCAAAATTTACCTTTTTCCCTGGTGGTCCGTGGGGTCAATCTGTCCTGGATGGCTCCCTGGTGGTCCAGTGGGCTTTCCGGTCTGCAGCTCCGCCGGATGCAGAGCTGCAGACCACATGGGCAAAGTCTCGCGATCTCCATTCAGAGCGTTGCCGTGGTAACCCACGGCAACGCTCTGATTGGCTGGAGATCGCGAGACCTCAGTCTGCAGCTCACACCCGGCGGAGCTGCAGACTGAGGCTGGCTCTCTCCCCGGGCGGCCTGACAGGAGGGGCCTCGCACCCGGCGGCATACCGGGCAAGCCGCCGGGCCCCCTCCTGTGTCGGGTCCTCGGTCATAGACCGAGAACCCGACATGTCAGTCTGCCCTCAGGCGATTTAGGCGGCCGCGAGGCCCCTGACTGCGCGAGGCCTTAGGCGGCCGCCTAAATCGCCTAATTAGAGAGCCGCCTCTGCTGCCCCCAGTCTACAAAACAGTCACATGCAGACAGTCACACATACTGTCACAGACAGTCATGCACACAGTTACAGGCAGACAGTCACATATACATTGACACAGATGGATAGTCACACACACGGTTACAGGCAACATCAAACAGTCACAGGCAGACGTTCACACATACATAGTCACATGCATTCACACACACAGTTATAGGCAGACAGTTACACACACAGTCAGTTACAGGTAGTCACACACAGTCATAGCCAGACAGTCACACACACAGTTACAGACAGACAGTCACTCACACACACAGTCACAGGCAGAGAGTTACACACACATACACACACACACACACACACACTTACAGGCAGACACACACACACACACACACAGTTACAGGCAGACAGACAGTTGCACACACACACAGTTACAGGCAGACAATTACACACACATACACACAAAGTTACAGGCAGACAGTTTTACACACAGACACACACAGTCACACACACAGACACACACTCTTACTTACAGACAGTGGGCTGGAGGAAGACTGGATTCCCTGAAGTCCTTCCCTGAAGCCTGTGGAGAAGCAGGGATTCCATCTTGCTGCACCTCCATGTGCAGCAGTAACAGCAGCGGGTAAGGGCCGTTTTAAGCCCCGCCCCCGCTGTCGGCTGGCTCCGCCCCGCTGTCGGCTGGCTCCGCCCCCACTTTACCTCCGTACAGCCAGTTCAGCTGCTCTTTGCGTGTGTGAGCTGTTTTGGCCGCAAAAGTAGGTGTGCCTTTTGTATGGCACCCTATTTAAACCTGGAACAACTGAGCTTTCATCGCTCACTTGTTCTGTGCTACCTCTCTGATATTACCTGCGTTCCTGATCTCCTGTATACCTGGTTTACCTGACCTCGGACTGCCTTATCGTTGTTGAACCTCTGCTGCCTGGATTTTGACCTTGTTTCTGCCTTGCCCCTACTGGAATATCCGCATCGGACTTTGCTTTATAAATGTTTTTGCAAGTACAAGTACTGCATCCTGAGCTTCATATGATTAGACTTAAAACACGGATTCATTGTGCTGCCTTATACCAAACTAGAAACAACACCAGTCCTTCACCTTCTGTAAATGTATAAAACCCTCAAATATCAACACAGATAGTAATTATTCTCTCTATCTATCTGTCTGTCTGTCTATCTATCTATCTATCTATCTATCTGTCTGTCTGTCTGTCTGTCTATCTATCTATCTATCTATCTATCTATATCTCTCTCTCTCTCTCTATCTGTCTATCTATCTATCTATCTGTCTGCCTGTCTGTCTATCTATGTATCTGTCTGTTTATCTATCTATCTATCTATCTATCTATCTGTCTGTCTGTCTATCTATCTGTCTGTCTGTCTGTCTGTCTGTCTGTCTGTCTGTCTATCTATCTATCTCTATCTATCTATCTATCTATCTCTCTATCTATCCATCTCTCTGTCTATCTCTATCTATCTATCTATCTATCTATCTGTCTGTCTGTCTGTCTGTACACATATCTGTACATCTATCTATCTGTCTGTCTGTCTCTATATCTATCCATCTATCTATCTATCAGCATATATCTATCTATCTATCTATCTATCTATCTATCTATCTATCAGCATCTATCTATCTATCTATCTCTCTCTCTGTCTGTCTGTCTGTCTCTCTGTCTGTCTGTCTGTGTCTGTCTGTCTGTCTGTCTGTCTGTCTGTCTCTCTCTATCTATCTATCTCTATCCGCCAATTCTCCTTAATACTTGAACAGTTGCAAACACACATACTATTTTGGGGATAGATGTGTAATAATCCATTTCTGCAGATATGCAATTCTTGGGGTGTATCTTAGACCAGCGATGTATAAATCCCATTTCAGTGTTGCCATAATGTGATGTGTTAGCTATACATCCTGTAACGGACCGTTTCACTTACAAGAGGATAAAATCCGTTTAGGCGATAATCCCCTTTTTGAGAGACAGGCACAGCTACTGCAGAACACCAAACTCCCGAACTGGATACAAGATAACACTCCGAACTGGAACAGCTGAACAAGAAAAGCATACAATCCGCTTACACTCCTGGCAGTCAGCTTACAATCCAATTCCCCCCAAGAACGAGACGACACTTCATTTTGAGGGTTAAACAGGAACTGAGGACTGGCTCATCCAGCCTGGCTTTTATTTCCAACTCACACATACAGGCCACACCCAGGGGGAGGCATAAAAGAACCAATGACATAGATGTTACCTCCCACACATCCCCTCCCCTTAGTGTGACACATAATCCCATTATGCATACAGTTTAAAATATACTTTTACACAACTTTCCTAACTCTAAAACCATACATCACATTCACATACAAATACATATCCACAATCAATCCATTCAGGGGAACAACATATTAAAAAATGGCATGGATCAGACCAGGGGTTCAAAAGTTAGTAAAGTATCTTTTAAAACCCCTAGCTTCCCAGCTCAGACTGTTTTTTACAGAGCCTTCTCTGTGCTGGAGAAGTAATCTAATTATCTCCAGCACAGAGACAGACTCCGTTAACCACATGGTTACAGAAAGACATAAAACACTTTAAAATACAGAGAGTTACTTTTTAACCATAACACACAGACATTTCACATATCCCCAGATAGCTGGGATCTGAGCGCACAAAACTACCGAATAGCACGCAGATCCTATTCACACAGTACAATTGCCATGGAGCTAAAGTCTTTCCCATAGTCTTTCATTATATGAATAGGCTCCATGGTATAGCTATCTGGGGTATCACATTCCCATAAAGTCTGGTCCATAGTCCAAAGGCAGCAGGCGGGCAACCAGGCTTCTCCAGTTCACAGTGGCGAAGTTGGTTTCGCCACAATTCTCCCCTTTACCAATTAGACTAACAGGGTACCTGACCTCCTGCCGGTCAGTGCCCTGGTTAGTCCAGCAACCCACCCACAAAACAGAAACAGCAGAGCAGCCCACCCACAATAAACAGTTACTACACCTGGGTGAGGGAGAATTTTGTCCAGGTTCAGGTGCCTCACCACGGCTGTGTGGGGGACTGGTAGGCTGCCTTGGTGGGTTGCTGAGGGGGCAGAGACCAGCAGTACTCTGTCCTGTTGCCAGCACTACCACGGGAGTAGTCTGGTTGGAGCCTGGTTGCTGGAGACCGACTGTCTCCCCTTTGGATATATCGCTCTGTGGCTGGGAGACAGGACCGACCGTCCCTACCCCTGGTGCTGTAAGTGCAGAGACTACGGTCCCATCTGCACAGATGTGGGGCTTAACATCTCCCCTTGGTGGGTTAGGCTGCCGCTGGAGAGAGGGTGTAACAAGCTCCTCTCTCTGGACGGTAAACTGCCGCTGGGGAGAGGGGTTAGCAGGCTCCTCTCCCTGCCACTCTCTCTGCTGGTGGAAAGGGAGACCAGCTGTCTCCCCTTTCATTCTCTTGTCCTGCTGCTGGGGTGCGAGACTGACTGTCTCTGCTCCCTGGGTTACACACTGCCGCTGGGGAGGACGGACGACACCATCAGCTCCCTGGGGTACACACTGCCGCTGGGGAGGAAGGACGATACCTTCTGCTCCCTGGGACACACACTGCCGCTGGGGAGGGAGGACGCTGCTCTCCGCTCCCTTCAGTTCACACTGCCTTCTTGGCATATCACTTTGCTGCTGGGGGGCAGGAACAACTACCTCTGCCCCCTGTAACCCAGCCTGCCGCTGGGGAGGATGGATGACACCATCAGCTCCCTGGGGTACACACTGCCACTGGGGAGGAAGGACTGCACCTTCTGCTCCCTGGGACACATACTGCCACTGGGGAGGATGGACGACACCATCAGCTCCCGGGGGTATACACTGCCGCTGGGGAGGGAGGATGCTGCTCTCCGCTCCCTTCACTTCACACTGCCTTCTTGGCATATCACTTTGCTGCGGGGGGCAGGAACAACTACCTCTGCCCCCTGTAACTCAGCCTGCCGCTGGGGAGGATGGATGACACCATCAGCTCCCTGGGGTACACACTGCCGCTGGGGAGGAAGAACTGCACCTTCTGCTCCCTGGGACACACACTGCCGCTGGGGAGGACGGACGACACCATCAGCTCCCTGGGGTACACACTGCCGCTGGGGAGGAAGGACGGCACCTTCTGCTCCCTGGGCTACACACTGCCGCTGGGGAGGATGGACGACACCATCAGCTCCCTGGGTTACACACTGCCGCTGGGGAGGATGGACGACACCATCAGCTCCCTGGGGTACACACTGCCGCTGGGGAGGAAGGACTGCACCTTCTGCTCCCTGGGACACACACTGCCGCTGGGGATCTGGGCCGACTGCCCAGCATCCCTGTAGGGCCGGTAGAGAGACCTCGGTCCCATCTCCACCTGCCTGCTGGGGGCCTTTCCAGTACCACTCCATGCAGTCCTCTACTTTGGGTTTCTCTGGTTTGTGTTGGAGGAGGATATTGGCTAGCTCATCTCCTTGACCATGTCTCACCATTAACAGGATGAAATCGTACTCAAGATCACGTGACCTCTGGTTCTCTTGAAGCAGTTGCTGCACAGCTGCATCAACAATCTCCTTCCGGGGATTCGGGCCATATTTGGCTATTCTTCTCAGTACCTCAGTATCAAAATCTACACCTTCATATCGATAGAACATGACTGCTGGTGGGGACGCTGTACGGGTACTGGCGTTGCCCTCACTTTGTAAATCCAGGGGATGGTGTTACCTGTAGCTGTCCTTCTGGTTGTAGGAACGATCCCGCCGCTTGCCACCAATTGTAACGGACCGTTTCACTTACAAGAGGATAAAATCCGTTTAGGCGATAATCCCCTTTTTGAGAGACAGGCACAGCTACTGCAGAACACCAAACTCCCGAACTGGATACAAGATAACACTCCGAACTGGAACAGCTGAACAAGAAAAGCATACAATCCGCTTACACTCCTGGCAGTCAGCTTACAATCCAATTCCCCCCAAGAACGAGACGACACTTCATTTTGAGGGTTAAACAGGAACTGAGGACTGGCTCATCCAGCCTGGCTTTTATTTCCAACTCACACATACAGGCCACACCCAGGGGGAGGCATAAAAGAACCAATGACATAGATGTTACCTCCCACACATCCCCTCCCCTTAGTGTGACACATAATCCCATTATGCATACAGTTTAAAATATACTTTTACACAACTTTCCTAACTCTAAAACCATACATCACATTCACATACAAATACATATCCACAATCAATCCATTCAGGGGAACAACATATTAAAAAATGGCATGGATCAGACCAGGGGTTCAAAAGTTAGTAAAGTATCTTTTAAAACCCCTAGCTTCCCAGCTCAGACTGTTTTTTACAGAGCCTTCTCTGTGCTGGAGAAGTAATCTAATTATCTCCAGCACAGAGACAGACTCCGTTAACCACATGGTTACAGAAAGACATAAAACACTTTAAAATACAGAAAGTTACTTTTTAACCATAACACACAGACATTTCACATATCCCCAGATAGCTGGGATCTGAGCGCACAAAACTACCGAATAGCATGCAGATCCTATTCACACAGTACAATTGCCATGGAGCTAAAGTCTTTCCCATAGTCTTTCATTATATGAATAGGCTCCATGGTATAGCTATCTGGGGTATCACATTCCCATAAAGTCTGGTCCATAGTCCAAAGGCAGCAGGCGGGCAACCAGGCTTCTCCAGTTCACAGTGGCGAAGTTGGTTTCGCCACAATTCTCCCCTTTACCAATTAGACTAACAGGGTACCTGACCTCCTGCCGGTCAGTGCCCTGGTTAGTCCAGCAACCCACCCACAAAACAGAAACAGCAGAGCAGCCCACCCACAATAAACAGTTACTACACCTGGGTGAGGGAGAATTTTGTCCAGGTTCAGGTGCCTCACCACGGCTGTGTGGGGGACTGGTAGGCTGCCTTGGTGGGTTGCTGAGGGGGCAGAGACCAGCAGTACTCTGTCCTGTTGCCAGCACTACCACGGGAGTAGTCTGGTTGGAGCCTGGTTGCTGGAGACCGACTGTCTCCCCTTTGGATATATCGCTCTGTGGCTGGGAGACAGGACCGACCGTCCCTACCCCTGGTGCTGTAAGTGCAGAGACTACGGTCCCATCTGCACAGATGTGGGGCTTAACATCTCCCCTTGGTGGGTTAGGCTGCCGCTGGAGAGAGGGTGTAACAAGCTCCTCTCTCTGGACGGTAAACTGCCGCTGGGGAGAGGGGTTAGCAGGCTCCTCTCCCTGCCACTCTCTCTGCTGGTGGAAAGGGAGACCAGCTGTCTCCCCTTTCATTCTCTTGTCCTGCTGCTGGGGTGCGAGACTGACTGTCTCTGCTCCCTGGGTTACACACTGCCGCTGGGGAGGACGGACGACACCATCAGCTCCCTGGGGTACACACTGCCGCTGGGGAGGAAGGACGGCACCTTCTGCTCCCTGGGCTACACACTGCCGCTGGGGAGGATGGACGACACCATCAGCTCCCTGGGTTACACACTGCCGCTGGGGAGGATGGACGACACCATCAGCTCCCTGGGGTACACACTGCCGCTGGGGAGGAAGGACTGCACCTTCTGCTCCCTGGGACACACACTGCCGCTGGGGATCTGGGCCGACTGCCCAGCATCCCTGTAGGGCCGGTAGAGAGACCTCGGTCCCATCTCCACCTGCCTGCTGGGGGCCTTTCCAGTACCACTCCATGCAGTCCTCTACTTTGGGTTTCTCTGGTTTGTGTTGGAGGAGGATATTGGCTAGCTCATCTCCTTGACCATGTCTCACCATTAACAGGATGAAATCGTACTCAAGATCACGTGACCTCTGGTTCTCTTGAAGCAGTTGCTGCACAGCTGCATCAACAATCTCCTTCCGGGGATTCGGGCCATATTTGGCTATTCTTCTCAGTACCTCAGTATCAAAATCTACACCTTCATATCGATAGAACATGACTGCTGGTGGGGACGCTGTACGGGTACTGGCGTTGCCCTCACTTTGTAAATCCAGGGGATGGTGTTACCTGTAGCTGTCCTTCTGGTTGTAGGAACGATCCCGCCGCTTGCCACCAATTGTAACGGACCGTTTCACTTACAAGAGGATAAAATCCGTTTAGGCGATAATCCCCTTTTTGAGAGACAGGCACAGCTACTGCAGAACACCAAACTCCCGAACTGGATACAAGATAACACTCCGAACTGGAACAGCTGAACAAGAAAAGCATACAATCCGCTTACACTCCTGGCAGTCAGCTTACAATCCAATTCCCCCCAAGAACGAGACGACACTTCATTTTGAGGGTTAAACAGGAACTGAGGACTGGCTCATCCAGCCTGGCTTTTATTTCCAACTCACACATACAGGCCACACCCAGGGGGAGGCATAAAAGAACCAATGACATAGATGTTACCTCCCACACATCCCCTCCCCTTAGTGTGACACATAATCCCATTATGCATACAGTTTAAAATATACTTTTACACAACTTTCCTAACTCTAAAACCATACATCACATTCACATACAAATACATATCCACAATCAATCCATTCAGGGGAACAACATATTAAAAAATGGCATGGATCAGACCAGGGGTTCAAAAGTTAGTAAAGTATCTTTTAAAACCCCTAGCTTCCCAGCTCAGACTGTTTTTTACAGAGCCTTCTCTGTGCTGGAGAAGTAATCTAATTATCTCCAGCACAGAGACAGACTCCATTAACCACATGGTTACAGAAAGACATAAAACCCTTTAAAATACAGAAAGTTACTTTTTAACCATAACACACAGACATTTCACATATCCCCAGATAGCTGGGATCTGAGCGCACAAAACTACCGAATAGCGCGCAGATCCTATTCACACAGTACAATTGCCATGGAGCTAAAGTCTTTCCCATAGTCTTTCATTATATGAATAGGCTCCATTGTATAGCTATCTGGGGTATCACATTCCCATAAAGTCTGGTCCATAGTCCAAAGGCAGCAGGCGGGCAACCAGGCTTCTCCAGTTCACAGTGGCGAAGTTGGTTTCGCCACACATCCAATGTTAGAAAAAGACAAACACGAGGATGTTAACTCCCTCAGTGCTGAACTATTCTAAATAAGCTTGTTCGAGAAACCCCAAGCTTATTGCATTTGCATTATTTTATAGGATTTATGTTGGTTTTTATTCCAGTATCTATCTAGTAGTTGCTTTTATTTAAGAAACACATGTTTGTAAAGGATAATTATGTGCTACTAAATATTTATAACTTGCGGGTAGCATAGCTCAGTTAGTGGAGAAAACAAGTGGCATAAACAGCATTGCAAATATGTACATATTTTACCATATTTAACCCTGTAAAGCAATCATTCGGAACATTTTTAAGGACCTAAATGGAATTGTAAGATTGCCCACAGTGTCCCCCATTACAATTTGCAGGGTCCTGAGAGAGACAATTTTTTTAGGATTCCTCTCATCCATCCAAACACATCCATGATTAGTGACACAGACATAGTATTCACATTTCATTAGACACTATAACGTTAAAACGTTAACGTTATCCCACCCACTCCAACCTAACAAGCAATACAGCTATGGACTAGATCTATTAGACACTGTTTTTGTTATCTATTTCATTGTAGCCTCTAATCTCACTGACCCTGGTCAAATTGATACACTTTTACACTTGTTGGTTTGATTACTGTATAGTGAGATCACGAGAGGCTAAATATATATTGCCTTCAAGATATCTATTTTATTGTCTCACCCTCGGAGACAGACGTTAAGATTTACTTTCTACTCCAAAGGCATGATTTATAGACTAATATCGCTTTATATATTTTTTTGCTAGGACCTTTTTACCGATACTTTAGATTTAGATCTAGATCTCTTGGTACAAACTGTGTTATTTTACTTAATAAATAAAAGTTATGTTTTATATGTTTATTTTTGGGTTGTCCTTTTTTCTTTTCCACTTTATATTTTGCACCCCACACTTTTTATAGGGGTCCATGGCCACTGTGTACAGCCTTATTTATTTCTCTCTCTAATACTGTTAGCAGCAGATGAGTGAACAATGGGTCACCAAGGGCCACCAAGCGCCACCAAGCGCCACCAAGATTATTAGTCTCGTCCCTTTCCCTACCAAACTTACAGGGAGCCTAAAGGACAACTGTCTTCACTTTTCATTTTTTAAATGTTTATTACATTTAATGAAACTTAATGATACTTGACGTTCACTTTGCTATCCGCTGGAGCAGCGTCTACTGTTATCTGACCAACTAGCAAGTTAGGCTGAGCAGCAGTTGATCAAATACGTGTAGTCTCACCTAACATGGCTGCTCAGATGGTTAAATAGTGAAATTTAGATACAAGATTAAAAAATATCTGCAACTTTTATTAAATCTAGTCACAACTTATCCCAATTTTCTGATGTGGTCATTGCAAGGGATTATGGGAATAGAGAAAAAACACTGAGTTTCCTGTGGTAACAGAAAGTGCCCTAACTCTATTTGACCCACTCACAATACCATGAAGGATTTGGGAAAGCAACCAATGACGTGATCTTTGTGACGGACCCCCGTCAATCGATGCACCTAGTGCTTACCAAGGACCATCAGCATCGCACCAGACACCATAAGCACTGCAGACCCCACGAACTGCCACAGCTTGGTTGGGGTCTCGCCGTCTCCTACCCACCCTGAACCCACGACAAGGCTCCAGGCTCCAGTGGGTAAACCTCTCTTCCTTCAGAGATCGAAGCAGGAACAGAGCTAGTGATTAGCATCCAGGGGAGTATACAGAGTATAGCAATCCCCAGTGTGGTTATAGCAGTACCCTACAACACGAGACGAGGCTGCAAGTTGAGGGTAAGAAGGTCTGAAGGTTTATTGAACAGCTTGAGTTTTTATACAGTTTTTCCCGACAAGGTTGACGCCCAAGTGAACCTTGTGGTGCACAGGACACAGAATTAACAAACCAATAAAAACAGAGTCTTACATGCAGACACTCCCCTAGGGTGTACACAATCCCTCCCCTCTGCCTGTGATACAATTAACAAAGACAATGGGCTAACTCAATTAACTCTAAACAGAAAAAACACAGAAAAAACATACATTTTTACAAACTCCAAAAAGTACCCCAAAAGATAAGTCACATCCCCTGATAGTCCCAATCTGGGTGAATAATATATCCAAAAATCACCAGTACTTTTGAACATGGATTATCACAGGGCCCATAGTCCCAGGGTAGGAGGCTGGCAAACAGGCCCCTCCAAAAACCAGTGGCGTTGCTTTCGTCACAATCTTTATGGGAAAAAATATATTCTTTTAGATTTTTCCCACCATTACTTTCAACCTGTGATTATAAATTTAAGGCAGACGTGACCTTTCCTGGCCATTGTTAGTTTTTGAATTGGTGGGACGTGGAGATATTTACCTATAAATCCTTTATGTAAAAAAGAAATAGATTTTTTTAATCAAATCCACGTATTATCCGTCCCCCTCACTTTGCTTTACTCCCCCCACGCCCCCACTTTCAAGCAGCACTGCATTTAGTGTACACTTTGCTTGACTGCTTGTTGAAATTAACAATGAGTTCTGCAAATGTCAGGATGTATAGGTATGAAATAAGACATGGAATAAAAATATCTGCAAGGCTTCACTGCTTCCAGCGAGTGTCATTTAGAATGACGGAGGCTGGCAGAAAACATTCATTTTCTTAACGTTTTGTTCTTTAATTTAAATGTTCACCATCTCTCAGCAGCCAATATTACTGGCAATATTCGAGCAAAACGTTCTCTGCACATTAAACTGGAAGCCACTTCACAATGAATTGTTTAATCATAGCAATAAATGAACGTTCACAGGGTGAAAATGTACATTGATTGCACGGGAAGCATATTAAAATCTATGTAGATAGAATTGTATGCATTTGATGCTATAACTGTCTTTTCCCTGCATGTATCTTTCGATGACATTGAGTGGATTCAATATACTTCTCGATCAAACTTTTCATATTTGAAAAATGTACGGACTAGCATATAATTGAATTCTGTTTTATTGGTTATTCAATAAAAAAATAATGAGAAAATTGATATTTTAGAGTAGACATCACTTTGCTATCACAATAGGGATTGACGATTTAGTGCCATTACATGGAGCATACAATGTGTAGGGTGACGGTCTGATTAAAACGTGTATATGTTTTTTTTTTTGTTTTTTTTTAAGTGAGCACCATTTCAGTTGAGAAACTCTGTGCTTGCTATCCACTGGCACTATGCCATCTATGTGTACTTGTGTGATTTTAACCTCAATTGAAGTTAAGTAGTCTATTATCCATGAAGACAACAAGCATTTATTTCTACACAGTTTAGTCATTCAATACAATGGGAATATGTACACGCTGCCGATATTCTAAATCTAACAGTGCCTATCAAGTTACATTATTATATAATGGTTTTCAACTAGCACTGATTAGAATTTGAGCATTGGTTTGGGTTTTTTTTTTGTTGTTGTTGTTTTATTTGACATTGTATTAGGCATTTCCTTTATTGTTCTTTTTATATCAATGTCATGATAATTTATATTAGGGTTATATTGAGGGTCCAATCAGGGGCATTTTATTGTATGACTGGCAAATGCCAAGATTGGACTGCCTCTTACTACCACTTCTGAATTATAAATCAAATCGATCAAAGCAGGAAACCGTCAGATTGTCAATCAAATTTTTATAAAAATGCTGGTATCTCTTGAAATCGATGATTTTATAATATGGGAGAGGACATTTAACCCTAAAGCATTTCAGCTAGCAAATGGTTTGTTATCGTTAGACTTATGTGTTTGAGGCTAGAGTTATGGAATATTTTTTTTAACCTTTATAGACATTTTTATTTTTGCATGCTTTTATTAAATTAATTATTTAATCATAAACTTATATTGTTTCACTTAATATACTCTTATCAGCCACAACATTGAACCCACTGACAGGTGAAGTGAATAACATGGATTATATCGTTTCAATGGTGGCTGTCAGGAGGTGGGATATATTGGGCAGTAAGTAAACAGTCAGTTCTTGTGTCAGTTTCATGTGTTGGAAGTAGGAAAAATGGGCAAGTGAAAAGATCTGGCTTACTTTGAATAGTAAAAAAAGGCAAATTGTGATGACTAGACGACTGGGTCAGAGCATCTCCAATATGGCAAGTCTTGTGGGATGTTCCCAGTGTGCGGTGGTTAGTAGCCACCAAATGTGGTGCGAGGAAGGACACCTGGTGTGCTGGTCATGTGTGTCAGGATGCACATTGCATCACAGTTTGCTGCGTAGCTGCAGACTGATCAGAGTGCCCATGATGACCAATGGTAGAAGGTTGCCTGGTCTGATGAGTCACATTTTCTTTTAGATCAGGAGGATGATGAGGTGCATGTACATAGTTTCCCTGGGGAAGATATGGCAGCAGGATGCACTATGGGAAGAAGGCAGGCCGGTGGAGGCAGTGTTATGCTCTGGACAAAGTTCTTCTGGGAAACCTTGGGTCCTGGCATTCATGGTGGATGTTACTTTGACATATAAAACCTATCTAAAATTTTTTGCAGACCACGTACACCCCTTCAGGGCATTGGTGTTCCCTGTGGCCTCTTTCAGCAGGTTAATGTACCCTGCCACACTGCAAAAAAAAAATCCATAAAGGTTTGAGGAGCATGACAAAGAGTTCAAGGTGTTGTCTTGGCCTCCAAATTCTCCAGATTGAAATCCATTTGAAACTCTGTGGGATATGTTGGAACAACAAATCCAATCCCTGAAGGCCCCACCTGGCAACTTGCGAGACTTAAAGGATCTGCTGCTAATGTCTTGGTGGCAGAAACCACAGGACGTTCAGGGGTCTTGTGGAGTTCATGTCTTGACACATCAGATCTGTTTTGGCAGCACAAGGGAGGGCCTACATGAGATTAGGCAGTTGGTTTTAATGTTGTAGTAGTGTTGTAACTTTTCTTTTTATTAGAATTTTATGGAAATGTTCAATGGAACAGTGTACAGAAAGTAGAACAGGGAGGTGCAGGGGTATCGGAGGTGTACAACAGACATCGTGGTCTCAAAACATCACAACATGGTGAAGAAGTTACAGTACCATTCGATATAAAAGAGGAGGTCACAATGTTTATCTTATTCAAACATGTTTCCTTCTGTTATACTTTTTTAATAGTTTTTTTAATTAAGAGGCTTTTTCAAGTAATACTAAAAAATGAACTGTTGTGCTTATGTGTGTCCTCACCTTCACAGTACACGAGGGGTCTCACGCCCCAGGTTTGCAGAGAGGAACTAGGGGAGAGGGTCAATAAAATAAAATCTAATGAATGAGGACACCTTTATAGAGTAGATTTTCAACCCAAGACATCAGTGTCCTGTCTGTATTGAGAATGTGCCCTCATGTAGTTTGCCATTGTAAAGGGTGGTTTTGTCTAGGGTACCCAAGAGGATCAAGTGATACTTTTTTTTCATAGTGATGCCCTTAAATTACAAAATATCTCTCTGTACCCACACTATTTTTTATTCTTCAAAAACTTCTGGAGCGATAAATTGTTTAATCCTCAATCTTCCTCTGTAAATACTCTTATCTGATGCACATCATGCAACTTTATACCTTGATTGAACCATTATTTAGTGCTGTCAGTGCTAAAAAGTGATTACCAACACGTGCAATGAGTCAATTAATTATTTTTTTTTTTTTTTTAATTATCAACATTTGCTACATATAAGAATATATGTTGAGCTCATCCATGCCAGCAGAACAAATTCACTGGCGCTCACTGTGATAAGTTAAGCAGCTTTAGTGGACATTGCAACGTTTCGACCTGTACCAAGTATTTATCAAGCTTGATAGTTGCGGTGTCCATTAACCTTGATAAAGACCTGGGTGCAGTTCAAGGTACAGAAACGTTATCACAGATGTTTTCCTTGATACGTGTTCTATGGGGGTATGCTGACCAATACTCCGTTAGCACCCTGTGACTTTTATGAGTGAGTGCAACTCTCTTTTCTCTTTTAGCAGAACAAATTCACTGTCATTTTTAGGGTGACTCTACAAACCATTTTGGACATCTTATGACCTTAGAAATAATTGTATTTTCTATCACACTATATAATAAAAAGTATAAAAATTTACCATCATTTTCTTTTTCAGCAATGCTACCGAAATCAAGCAAATCCAACCAGTCCCGATACTCCCTGTTTTACTTTATGTGCATTGTTCCATTGAAAACTTCCATAAAATTCTAATAAAAAAAAGTAACAACACTAAAACCAACTTCCTAATTTCATGTATGCCCTATATCAAAATGTGTAATATAAGCCGTTATAAATTCTATTTACATTTGCTGATTTATAATTTGAAATTAAAAGGTCAATGCTCTTATAAATTTTCTCATGGTTAGCAGAGTACCTAGATTATTTCATTGTAGAGGACATGACGTCATTAAATTAACCAAGCTGCGATCACGACACAGCACACCCCATGTTAAAGATGTTTCCCAGTAGATTAATTGAATTAAATTCTATCCATGCACTGTGTGTTGTACAGATGTCGCTCTGGATGGAACATTTTTCAGAAGGAATGCAAGTTTCAGGACAGCTGGTGTCCCAGTTTAAGGCTGTGAATTCCGCTGTATGGAAAACTGAACAATGACATTTGGCCATAGCATATAAATGTCAGATCATGATGTTTTATGGCTTGTTTTAGCTATGAGAAGTACTGTCTATGCAAGTGTTTATATCTCTGAACATATGATCTTGTGCATGGCAATGAGGTTTCTAAGTTACATTAACTCTCTCGTAAAATGTGTGAGTGCGTGTATCTGTCCTGTGAGCATACAAAGACAAAGAAATGGATGAAGATACAGTCGTTTGCTAGCGAAGTTTTTTAGTAAATATATGACCCATGGTTTTTCCTTATTAAGTAAAAAAAATATGTTCTTATCAGGAAAAAAAAACAGTATTTCCCAAAGTATTAAACAATTATAAGGTTTGACTTCCAACGACTGTTCAGACTCTACCCTAGCAAAGTAAAGTGGCTACTGGAAGGTGTAGATCAGCTGTTAATTGTATATAGTAGCAGGGGCGGACTGAGAACCCTCAGGGCCCCCGGGCAAAATAAATCAAGGTCCCCCTTACAGGCCCCACCCATACTCCGCAGCAAGCGCCACCCATGTCCCGCCTCCATGCACCACCTCCAGCCACACCCTACACAATCTTTAGACACAAGGAACAAAAGTGCAACAAGCCCCAGTAGAGACTACAATTGAGGGCTAATGGGCCATGGAAGGGGGTCTTTCTAGCAGAGGCTATCTCAGTGTCCTTTAGAGAGTGTGTTAGAAAGAATCCCCTCCAGGCCCTATTAGAGACTACAATGGAGTCTAATAGGCTTGGAAGGGGGTCTTTCTAACAGATGCCATCTCAGTGTCCCTGCTGGAAACAGTCGCCTCCAGGCTCCAGTAGAGATTACAATTGAGGGCTAATGGGCCATGGAGGGGGGGAGCATTCTAGCAGAGGCTATCTCAGTGTCCTTTAGAGGGTGTGTTAGAAAGAATTTCCTCCAGGTCCCATTAGAGACTACAATGGAGTCTAATGGGGCCTGGAGGGGGGTCTCTCCAACACTCTGGTTCCTATTCACAATAAAGCAACACAACACAGCTCGCTGATACCTAGGCCAAGTTGGCTCCTCTTACCTTAATTACTGTTGCTGGCTGGCAGTCTGTGGGCTTGCTGGAAGGCTGTGGGCTTACTAGCTGCGGCTGGCAGGCTGTGGGCTTGCTGGCAGGCTGTGGGCTTGCTGGCTGCGGCTGGCAGGCTGTTGGCTACTGCCGGCAGGCTGTGGGCTTGCTGGCTGCGTCTGGCAGGCTGTTGGCTTGCTGGCTGCGGCTGGCAGGCTGTGGCTTGCTGGTTGGCAGGCTGTGGCTTGCTGGCTGCGGTTGGCAGGCTGTGGGCTTGCTGGCTGTAAGCCTAACTGGTGGCCTGTGGGCTGGCTGGCCGGCCTATGGGCTGGCTGGCTGGCCGGCCTGTGGGCTGGCTGGCTTGCTGGCTACTGGGGCACTTGTAGATTATTTAAAGAAATAATCCATGCACAATAACCACTACTGCTCTGTGTAGTCGTTATGGTGCCAGGAGGGCCGGGCCCCCCTTTCAGAGTAAGTAGTCAAACCGTTTAAGAACAGTTTGACAACTTACCTGGGGTCTGCTGGGATATGAGGCTGTAGTAGGGTATAGGAGCAGTGGTGCAATGTGTAAGGGGTGCAGTGTGTGTGAAAGGTTCAGTGTGTGTGAGGGGGTGTAGTATGTGAATGTGTAGGGTGTGTGGGGCAATGTGTGTATGAGGGGGCTGTGTATGTGTGTGGCAATGTTAGTATGGGGGGCTGTGTGTGTATGGGTGGGCAGTGTATGTGTGTGTGAGGCAATGTGTGTAAATGTGTATGGTGTGTGTATGGGGGGCAGTGTGTGAATGTGTATGGTGTGTGGGGGCAGTGTGTTTATGGGGCTAGAGTTCACTCTCACCACTGCGACCACCAGGAATCCCTGGTGGTCACAGTGTTGAGAGTGAACTCTAGCCCGTAGCTCCAGGGCTAGAGTTTACTCTCGTAAGAGCCGTAACGTTGCCGTGGTAACCGCGGCAACGATCTGTGCTCGGGCAAGAAGGACCCAGAGGAGCTGAAGACTGAGCTCCCGGGTCCTCTCTTCCTCCCTCCCCTGCAGGCTGCCCGCACGGTGCCTGCGGACAGGGGAGGGGCAATTGCCCTCCTCTTACTCCCCCCTCATCTCTTTTTACCCCCCTTCTTACTCTCCCCCTCTTCTTACTCCCCCCTCTTCTTACTCCTTTCCCTCTCTTCTTACCCCCTCCCCCCTCTTCTTACCCCCTCCCCCCTCTTCTTACCCCTTTCCCTCTCTTCTTACCCCCTCCCCCCTCTTCTTACCCCCTCCCCCTCTTCTTACTCCCCTCCCCCTCTTCTTACCCCCTCCCCCTCTTCTTACCCCCCTCCCCCCTCCCCCTCTTCTTACTCCCCTCCCCCTCTTCTTACCCCCTCCCCTCTCTTCTTACTCCCCCCTTCCTCTTCTTACCCCCCTCTTCTTACTCCCCCCTTCCTCTTTTTACTCCCCCTCCCCCTCTTCTTACCCCCCTCCCCCCTCTTCTTACTCCCCCTCTCCCTCTTCTTACTCCCCCTTCCTCTTTTTACTCCCTCTCTTCTTACCCCCCATCCCCCTCTTCTTACCCCCCTCCCCCTGTTCTTACCTCCCTCCCCCCTCTTCTTACCCCCTCCCCCCTCTTCTTACTCTTCCCTCCCCCCTCTTCTTACTCCCCCCTCCCCCTCTTCTCACCCCCCTCCCTCTTTCTTCTCACCCCTCCCTCTTTCTTCGCATCCCCTCCCTCCCTCTTTCTTCTCATCCCCCCTCCCTCTTTCTTCTCATACCCCCTCCCTCTTTCTTCTCATCCCCCCCTCCATCTTTCTTCTCACCCCCCCTCTTTCTTCTCATCCCCCTCCCTCTTTCTTCTCATCCCCCTCCCTCTTTCTTCTCATCCCCCCTCCCTCTTTCTTCTCATCCCCCCTCCCTCTTTCTTCTCACCCCCCTCTTTCTTCTCCTCCCCCCCTCTTTCTTCTCATCCCCCCTCTTTCTTCTCATCCCCCCTTTCTTCTCACCCCCCCTCCCTCTTTCTTCTCACCCCCTCCCTCTTTCTTCTAACCCCCCTCCCTCTTTCTTCTCATCCCCTCCCTCCCTCTTTCTTCTCATCCCCCTCCCTCTTTCTTCTCATCCCCCCTCCCTCTTTCTTCTCATCCCCCCCTCTTTCTTCTCATCCTCCCCCCTCCTCTTTCTTCTCATCCCCCCCCCCCCCTTCTTCTCACCTCCCCTCCCCGTAGCGTGGCCGAGCTGCTGTGCGGTCAGCGGTGCCCGGCCGGAGTGATAGGAAGGTGCTCAGTGTGCACCTTCCTGTCAGTCCGGCCGGGTACAGGAAACAGAAACTCTTGTTCCGCGCGGAACAGGAGTTTATGTTTCCTGTACCCGGCCGGACTGACAGGAAGGTGCACACTGAGTGAGCACCTTCCTATCACTCCGGCCGGGCACCGCGGACCGCACAGCAGCTCGGCCACGCTACGGGGAGGGGAGGTGAGAAGCTGCAGCCGCCTGAGGCTCTTAAGAGAGCGCTCAGGCGGCTGCAGCATTTAAAGGGGCGGCGGGCCCCCTGATGGCGGGCCCCCCTCCCGGTTGGGCCCTCGGACCATGTCCGAAGTGCCCGACCGGTCAGTCCGCCCCTGCTAGGAGCCGACATCAGCGCTGCACTCTCGAGCATGAGCAGGCGTATTATTGTCAGGCCCACGCTCTCCCTCTTCCTACCTCATGCTCCCAAGCCATATCTTCCTCTGTTTTCCCAGAGGCTGGATGTGCTTCTTCCTGGTCTCCTTGTTCAGCCTGTGCGCAGTCACGGTCCGGCGGCTGATCTTTTCCTCTGAAATGGAGCCTTGTCCCTCAGCTGGTAGTTACAGTCCAGCCAGAGCATTCGTGATATCAGAACTCCCTTGTAGAACCCCAGTAAGGTTAACCTAAAGGTAAATAACGTTTTCTTAAAATGTAAAAAATGTAAATAAGAAATACCACCATCAAAACTAAACAGTGTTAGCCTGTTTATTTCATAATTAAATGAGTATATCATGTAACTGTTCCTTTTAAATCTCCAGTATTGCTGATAGGGAAAAAAATGTAAACAAAGGGAGAAAGGGATTTAATAAATAAATACAAATATACACTGAACAACCACAACATTAAAAACACCTGACTAATAGTGTGTAGGTCCGCCTCGTGATGCCAAAACATCTCTGGTGCATTGAGGCATGGACTCCACAAAACCTCTGTCCTGTGCTATGTAGCAGCAGATCATTTAAGTCCTGCAAATTGCCAGGTGAGGCCTACAAGGATTGGATTTGTTGTTCCAGCACATCTAACAGATGCTCAATCGGACTTGGTAGCCAAGGCAACACCTAGAACTCTCTGTCATGTTCCTCAAATCATCTGCTGAAAGAAGAACAACGTTGCCATGAGGGGTGGACGTGGTCTGCAACAATCTCTAAGTAGGTGGGATGTGTCAAAGTAACATTCATATGGATGTCAGGAACCAAAGTATCCCAGCAGAACAGCAGAACAGCCTTCTTCCCACAGTGCATCATGCTGCCAGCTCTTAACCAGGTAAACAGAGCACACGCACCCGGCTTTCCACCTGATCTAAAAGAAAATGTAATTCATCAAAACTGGCAACCTTCTTCTATTTCTCCATGTGCCAGTTCTGATGTTAACGTCCCCGTTGAGGCTATTTTCAGACTGGGGTCATCATGAGCACTCCGTGCAGCAAACTGTGATGCACGGTGTGTTTTGACAACTATCTATCTTGGACAGAATTACGTTTTTCAGAAATTTGAGCTACAAATGGAAAAATCTTTACAACTCTTTCTCTGTCTTGTATGTCGGTGTGTGGTACACTGTGCTTTTTACTTTAATTCAAGCCAGTTTCACGATACCGAAGGATGTGATCTAAACTATAATGTATCCCACATGTACATTGCAACACGTAGATATTTTTTCTTATACAGTTAAATAAAATGGTTTATTGTAAAAGACTCTCTTGCTGATGTACTTTGCAAGTCTTTTATAATCTGAGGTCGTTTTTACACATCATACCTGCCATACTTATAGAAATAAAATCTGATTTAATTAGCTCTTCAAAGTATTCAATGCTGTTAGAAAAGCTTTCAAGTGATTTATCTCCATAAATCCCCATAGATTGTAATGCTATTGTTTTCCTAACAGTATCAAATCATTTGGAAACTAAATGAAATTGAGGCTTCTATGTCTTATAGGCAGAATATGTCTCAGAAACCTGTCCCGCAGCAAAAATGGTCACATTTATTGATTTGTGTATCAGTTTAAAATCTTTGTTATACTGATAATGATTAAATCAATACGTTTATCTTTCTTCTTCTTTTTCATTGTATCTCTAAGTGAATAGTTTTTTTTACTAAACCCAATACAGATTTGCTGTTTTCTATTATCGTCTTCCATCTTATTTTATCCATTATCTAAAAAAGAAATGGTCTAGTATTTATTAGAAACCCATGAAGCATATATAGCACATGCACTTTTAAGAAAACAGCAAATTTGATAATTATTGCTCGTCAGGCAAACTTAAATGTAAATTTGCACAATTTCGTATTTCTCAGTTATGTGTTCATCCGTAATAAAGATTTTTTTTAGGGAATGAAACACTTTAGACAATATACAGTATGCCTTATTTTGTAATATTTCACACAAGGTCCAAAATGTTGGTATAAAGCAAAAATACTTATTTTTTTTTTTTACATACAGTAGGTGTAACAAAAAATAGATTAATACATTGTAGTTAAATACTCTGCTTATAAATATTTGTAACTGCAGAACTGCAGAATGAAATTGAATCCATAAATCCTCACTCACCATCATATATAGTCTGAAAATAATTACCAGAATGTTAGAGAAAGGAATGACTCTGCTAGAAGTCACTACTCATTCATTTAATGTCTGTAATTGTGCTGAAAATGTCAGCTACCTGCTCACTCTAGAAAGAAAAGGGAGTTTCAATGGTCCCTAGTATTCATAAAGTTGAGAAGGAAAGGAGGTATACCATTTTACTGTTAGAAACATAGAAACATAGAATGTGACAGCAGATAAGAACCATTCGGCCCATCTAGTCTGCCCAGATGGGCAGTATCTGTAGTAGTAGTAGTCCCTACTTTATCTCAGTAATACTTTTGACTGGGTTGAAACTTTAATGAAATCTGATTTTTTCATAATCTTCATTAAATGCTTATTTTGTATGTAGAGGTGACAGGGCTTCTTTTTATTTGCCCTGTGATTTATTTTATATTAGAATAAACCCTCTGTCCATTAAAAATAAATGTAAATACTTTTGAACACTGTCCACAGCTCTAGCGGACGATGAAGACAACAAGCCGGGGTAAGGGTGTATGTCAATGAAAATTACAGAAAAAGTCAATAGCCAGTACTGAGTGTTACCCTTTCACCCCAAAAAATAAGGGATTCGTGAATCCAGTTACATGGCCCTAAAATAGCAGACTTCCCAGAAAATCACAATCACATTTTAGGATTGTTCGATATAGAGAGGCCCGAGACAGTGGATATTTCAGATGTCATGTAATAACCCCACTGTATCCCATTTCACCTGGGATAAAGTAAACTGACCAACAATCCTTGCTTTCTGTTTCCTATTGAACGTTAATCGCGACTTACACACATTTATTTTAGTTGTTTGTTTTTCTACTAAACCCACTTGCAGCTCGTTGATCGACCACCCTACTAATTCTGGAGGATAGTTCAGGAATGAATTCCTCTGCATTGCGTCGCTCATTGGGTTACTTAAGAGAAAATGCAGATTTTCATTCAATATGAATGTCAATAAGTGACAATCATTTCAGACACATTTTACAAAGTGATTTTCCTGGAAGTCTGACAGCTGAATATTTAAATTTACAAACTCTCTAGTAAATCATCCTAAAGGTCTCTATATATTGTATAAACACGTTAACCCCTTAAGGACAAAACTTCTGGAATAAAAGGGAATCATGACATTTCACACATGTCATGTGTCCTTAAAGGGTTAAACAAATCCAAGGGCAGATTTGCAAGTAGGCAAGCTGGACAGGTGCATGAAGGAGCCACTATAGAACTGGTGTCCAGTCTGACACTAGAATATGCTTGTATACATATCTATTTTCTATATGGTTTTATGCCCTTCTTAGACCTCTGATACCACCACCAACGTGTGAAACAAGGATCTGTTTTTTAATGTGGGATATGGGGAACACAAGAACTGTGTACCTGAATGCATCTGTGATACGTCCTGTAGAAGCGACACATCTGTAGAAGCGACACATCTGATCCACCGTCTCCGATGAAATTAAGAAATCATATATTCATTAATACTAAGTCCCACAATATTGCAGTTCTGACTACAGCTGTCATTCCAATCCTAACGCCACATTCCACTCATTATTTTAATATTCCTCATTTATACAACCAACAAAATTGCTCAACAACATCTCTCCGAAAAGAACGAAAAGCTAAGGAAAAAGACAGAATTTCTCAGCAGCAGTCTATAAGTCAAGATATATAATCTGCCCCCTCTGTCCAATTATCTCTATTAAACCAAACGTGAAAAGGGATGGAATATGACAAAGAGAATAAATCATATTAGCACAAATGCATATTTATATAAACAGCCATGCATAAGTAAAGACTTTATAAATAAAGAGATAAATTATTAAGTATACATTGTCATATTCTCTTATATACAGAAAATAATGATACTGTGGAGGAATAGTAATGTGATTTGTGTCAATGGTGGCTTTTTTTGTTTGTTTCTTACACGGGTAGAATAAAATAAACTGAAGGGTTCAGTGGAAAGAAATTAATTGAAACATATCAAAAGAAAACATATTCTTGACTTTGCTTCTAAATCCCAGTCTCCTCTATATACGTCATCCGTATGTTATGGTCAATGTATCCATATTCATGTCATTGTGTTTCTTTGTTTCCCTATATCATCTGACACTTTTATACCATTTCATTTATTTTTCCTTACTTTTTGTATTTTTGTTTTTCCAGTTTGATGGGTTTTTGAATTATAGTTCTTGTGATCAATATGCTTCTTTTTTTTTTCTTTTTTTTCTTTTTTTAGCAATGGCTTCCAATTGCATTCTATCCCTCAGAGTTCTTAATTTCTCTTCAAATTTCCCTAGAATCTCCCAGGTTTGGCATGTTATCAACACGGTCGACATATGCACTGAAAAAAATAAATAGTTTTATCCGAAACGCTTAGCCTGAAAATAATGAAAATTTTGGGACAACAAGATTTCACCTATATGGATCGACTGGATTTTGGTATCAAGAAAATATTAGGGAACATGAATCTGATGAACCAAAGGGTACAAAAACGGGCCCTACTTTCTCCCTCAATTGGTCGTTCCTCACTTGATCTATGAATAAAACGGATATTTAGTGACTCTCCACTAGCATTCAATCATCTTTTTGTCCCATCAATGATCTCTTTAATTTAGTGTGAAATTTTGAATCACAAATCAAATAGACAATGAACATGCTCATTCATGGCGCGATTCGTTTGGTTTGTGATTTAGCTGCATCTTGGCTCGGAGTTTGGTATTTCATACAATCGCCAAATCGTCTCAAATTTGGAACAATTGAAATTTGTAATGAAACAAATGTCCAAGTCTATTCTTTGGGTTCTTTCTGGTACTGACAGTTCTATCATCCTGGATTCCCAACTATTTCTATGGATGTTTTAACCACAGTCTTCCTGGTACTCATCTGGTGTGTAATAAATTCTCTCAATAAGTGACTAGATTGTAGAGTTATTCTGTATCTCTTTATTAAATGGTACTTCAATCCTACTAGCGTGACTCTCATGAAACTGTAGTTCCTTGAAGCCTTTCTAAGTAGATAAATGTGCGTGCTTGAACTTCCCACAACCTCTACTATTAAATGATAACAGGAAGTATCCTCATAAATGGCTGTACTATGAGCACACCGACACTAAACTTACACTATACAACCCTATTCAATCCTCAGGGTGAAGGGGTCACTAGAGGACACAGATGTAAAAACATGGTGGGGTTAACGTAGCACTGTGATGAGAAGATAATGAAAAAGGGATGTAAAGTATAGAAAACGTACGTGGTAGTTGGCCATTTAACCCTTGCAGGGATTAAAGGATGACCAAACTGTGGTAAAATAATTTGCCTTTCATATCCAGAGTGGACATAGACTCGAACAAAAAATGATGGCAGCGACAGCTCAGTTCTTTCAGTACAGAAATCTGCCTGGTGTAAATCAAACTGAACTTTCTCATAGTAGAAAGATGATCGCCATTAAAGAGATGTTCGGTGGGAAAATGCTAAGTAGAATTCATGTAATAAACCCGTGCAGGCAGAACCTTAAATCAATTACCTTTAAGCTTTTCTCGAAATAACATTCCACAAAACATATGCACACCATCTGCCACGCTGTTTCCTGGCCGTTTGCAAGATCCTTCATAAACTATTTTAAATTGTTCCAGAGAGAACCTGCAGCTCCTTCGTGCCTTAAACTGGCCACCTGTTATGTCCATGAAAGCCCTCCGAGCATCGACGAGGAGGTTAAAAGTCACAGTTAGATGCCAGAACTAGGCTTGTTTTAACCTAAAGTAATGTTGAAGAATTGATAAGCAGACAGAAAGGCTGATTTCAAATTATAATTACAGCCTACATCTTCTGAGGATTAATTAACTGAAGACACCCTGGGGCTCCTTCAAATGTTCTACTAGCATTCTTAAAGGAATGAACGGCTGATGAACATGTGATATCATTACTTATTTCAATGATTCTCGTTTTATCGACCTTGGAAGAATGAAGTTGACTCTGTCTAGAGCAAAGTTTATGAGAGTTAAACACATTCTGCTGTTGAAGCAGTAACCAACAGAGCGACTTTGCAAGCTTACCCAATCACTTAACTTAGTATGTAGCTCACACAAGGTCCTTCAACAGACCCAGGTCTTTTTACAGACTTAGCATAAAACCATCACTATGGTTTACTAAAACACATGATGTACAATTCCTGTTACGTCTGTAGGTAGAATTGGAGTTCCCATAGTATTTGTTTATTATGTAAATGTGTAAATAGTAAAGAGCAACATATGTGGGCACTTAATCCGGTAATAAGAATACTTAATATATATCCAATAATAAGAATACTTAATATATATCCAATAATAAGAATACTTAATATATATCCAATAATAAGAATACTTAATATATATCCAATAATAAGAATACTTAATATATATCCGGTAATAAGAATACTTAATATATATCCAATAATAAGAATACTTAATATATATCCAATAATAAGAATACTTAATATATATCCAATAATAAGAATACTTAATATATATCCAATAATAAGAATACTTAATATATATCCAATAATAAGAATACTTAATATATATCCGATAATAAAAATACTTAATATATATCCGATAATAAGAATACTTAATGTATATCCAATAATAAGAATACTTAATGTATATCCGATAATAAGAATACTTAATATATATCCGATAATAAGAATACTAATATATATCCGATAATAAGAATACTTAATATATATCCAATAATAAGAATACTTAATATATATCCGATAATAAAAATACTTAATATATATCCGATAATAAGAATACTTAATGTATATCCGATAATAAGAATACTTTTTATATATCCGATAATAAGAATACTTAATATATATCCGATAATAAGAATACTTAATATATATCCGATAATAAGAATACTTATTATATATCCGATAATAAGAATACTTATTATTTATCCGATAATAAGAATACTTATTATATATCTGATAATAAGAATACTTAATATATATCCAATAATAAGAATACTAATATATATCCGATAATAAGAATACTTATTATATATCCCATAGTAAGAATACTTAATATATATCCGATAATAAGAATACTAATATATTTCCCATAATAAGAATACTTATAATATATCCCATAATAAGAATACTTAATATATATCCCATAATAAGAATACTAATATATATCCGATAATAAGAATACTTATTATATATCTGATAATAAGAATACTTAATATATATTCGATAATAAGAATACTAATATATATCCGATAATAAGAATACTTAATATATATCCGATAATAAGAATACTAATATATATCCGATAATAAGAATACTTAATATATATCCGATAATAAGAATACTTAATATATATCCGATAATAAGAATACTAATATATATCCGATAATAAAAATACTTAATATATATCCGATAATAAGAATACTAATATGTGGCGGAACCCACCTCGCCACTGGACATTGGAGGGGCCTGGCTGCCTGCCTCTTACCCGCTGACTATGGCCCCTGGAAAACTGGTACATTTAAAGATTTATATTTGGGCTTGTTATACTGTATATTGCTGCTACTGGCCCTTTTAACAGCATCTATGGACACATTGGGACTTTTGGGACTACTGTCCCTTTAAGACTGTGAAGCATATTCGAGTGTACTGCCTGTAATATTATATATGTATTTATATATGTGTTAAGTTTATCCTGGGTGATTTGTATGCAGCATTCACCTGATTGTTCGGTAGAATCACTCCATTCAGTATATTGAGTGAAACTACCGAACAACCAGACCACCCAGGAATGAGTGTGCCTCCAATTATTATATTAACATTGTTGCAAACGGGTAATTGGCAATCAGTGCAGTGTGGTCTGTGTCCTCTGGGTGGCCGCCATTCGGGAGCCGAACACGTGGCGGCGGCCATCTTAAACTACCGAACAGCGGTGTTTTGCCGTCGAGCGTCTGGAACTAAAATCGGACACTCGACTAGGCAAACACCGCTGAGACCTCCAGACTTCCAGGATTTCGTGGGGAAACTACCGAACGGCCCGCCGTTCGGTAGAAAGAAACTCACGAACTAGGGGATTCATGCGAATCCCCCTTAGTCTCTATAACACCAGTAATTCGTCTGTTTCATTCACTTGTTTGTGACCGACCGCAGGGCCAAAATGCATGGAACTGTTTTCGGATACTTTACCCATGCGGTCGGTCAAATCTTTGGACCCCCATATCTCCCGAACTGTTCATCCGAATGACTTGAATTTTGGATATGTTTCCCTCCTGAATAAGGGCTATCCAGCGATGCTGGATTTAAAGGTGTAACCCCTGTTTTTGGGGTACATCCAGGAATTGGGGAAAAGTGTGTACTGTATAATTGGGTTAAGTATTATCTAAGGGGAGGAGATGTGTGGGCTGAACCATGTATGTGATTGGGTATGTTATGCCTCCCCCTGGGTGGGGACTGTGTGTGTATTATTGTAATAAAAGCCAGGCTGGATGAGCCAGTCCAGAGTTCCTGTTTTACCCTCAAAGTGATGTGTCGTCTCATTATTGGGGGGGAAGGATTTATTGCATGCTGTTCCAGTTGACTGCTAGGAGTACAAGCCTATTCGTATGGTTCCTATTCAATGGTCTACAGCATTCATATGCTTGGGAGAATTTAAAAGGTTTCTCGGATTCGGTGATTGTGGTGTCTGCCAGAGTGCTTGGAGTCCTCAGGAAGCGCTAGGAGCATCCTTTAACGGAGGTACCAAGTCGGGGTGCCAGGTGATCCGTTACATTGGTGGCAAGCGGTGGGATGGCGTCCTGGTGTGAGAGGAACAACACCCTGGAGACACAGGAATTATTATGGAGTGGCATAGAACCAGCGAGTCCCTGGACAGCGCTCCAGGTGGAAGAGGAGTTTAACCGGAGGTTACAGAACCTCTTGGCGCCACTGGTAAAGCCAATAGTAGAGGCAACCAGGTTGGACTGCAGTGAGAGCGCCCGACAAGAGATGTGGGAAGAAACCCTAGAGGGTGTCCAGCGTTGGCGAGGTGAGCGTCTCCCCAGCAAGGAGCAGCGATTACAAGCCAGAGTGGCCCTACGGATACCTATGCTGGGAGAACAGGCTCAGGAGGAATGGGTGATGCAACTTGATTCACTGGCATGGAGAGAACTGGGTCTCGAGGACGCATACCAAGCGCTACGTTGGTACGCGGTTCAGCGGGTGCCTGGAATGGCCAAATTTGGCAAACCCGAGGGCGAGGATTATAATGGCCCTGGCTTATTATGGGGGACATTTGCAGAACCAGAATTTGGGAGTGCGGCAGAGTCACGGCTTTGGGACATATTTGACTACAGAGAAGCCGTGCTGGATCTCCCTATGGCCGAGGACCTAAGGCCAGACTTGACTGAACTGGCTGTCCAGGAATGGGAGCTGGAGCAGGATTACCAACACCTGTTCAGCGCCAGTCAGTTACCATATACCCCACAAGTACCACCAGAGCAGTGGGAGATCGAACAGAATTATGCGGACTCATATGATCCAGTGACACCGCCTGTCTCTAACCTGATGGGGCTTCTGGACTGTACACCATTGGGAGCGGTGAGTTTTGTTCCCCCTCCCCAACAACTAAGCCCACCAGTAGGAGACCTGCATTTAGTACCTCCTACTGCCCGACCAGCCCCAGAAATGGGGGACCTTATCGACTGGTCCTGGGAAGACCCACAGATGGCAGGTGGAGATGGGACCGTGGTCTCTCTGCCGGCCCTACAGGGAGGCTGGACAGTTGGCCCAGATCTCCAGTGGCAGGGCATGTTACAGGGGGCTGAAGGTGCCGTCCATGCCCCCCAGCGGCAGCCTAACACACCAAGGGGAGACAGTGAGCCCCACAACAGCACAGAGGAGACCGTGGTCTCTGTGCCCAAGTTACAGGGAGCGGAAGGAGCCGTCCTTGCTCCCCAGCGGCAGTCTACGGTTCAGGGAGAGGAGTTGGTCATTCCCTCTCCCCAGCGGCAGCACAGCTCACCAAGGGGAGACAGTAAGCCCCACAACAGCACAGATGGGACCGTGGTCTCTGTGCCCAAGTTACAGGGAGCTGAAGGAGCCGTCCTTGCTCCCCAGCGGCAGTCTACGGTTCAGGGAGAGGAGTTTGTCATTCCCTCTCCCCAGCGGCAGCTTAGCACACCAAGGGGAGACAGTAAACCCCACAACCGTGCAGATGGGACCGTAGTCTCTGCACCTACACCACTGGGGATAGGGACAGTCGGTCCTAGTCCACAACAGCCAGACAAAATATCGGAAGGGGAGAAAGTCGTTTTTCAACAACAACAGCTGTGTTCAACCAGGGGAGAGGACACCCTGGTTACTTTTTCCTCAAGCCTTGGACCTATAACTGGACACAAGTGGCAGGGGGCCATCTGGACAACTAACCCATGTGAGGACAGCCAGCCGACTATCAGAGCCCCAGACCGACTGGAGGTCTGGAGTCTGGATAGTCTAAATGGGAAAGGGGAGAAATGTGGCGGAACCCACCTCGCCACTGGACATTGGAGGGGCCTGGCTGCCTGCCTCTTACCCGCTGACTATGGCCCCTGGAAAACTGGTACATTTAAAGATTTATATTTGGGCTTGTTATACTGTATATTGCTGCTACTGGCCCTTTTAACAGCATCTATGGACACATTGGGACTTTTGGGACTACTGTCCCTTTAAGACTGTGAAGCATATTCGAGTGTACTGCCTGTAATATTATATATGTATTTATATATGTGTTAAGTTTATCCTGGGTGATTTGTATGCAGCATTCACCTGATTGTTCGGTAGAATCACTCCATTCAGTATATTGAGTGAAACTACCGAACAACCAGACCACCCAGGAATGAGTGTGCCTCCAATTACCGTTTGCAACAATGTTGCAAACGGGTAATTGGCAATCAGTGCAGTGTGGTCTGTGTCCTCTGGGTGGCCGCCATTCGGGAGCCGAACACGTGGCGGCGGCCATCTTAAACTACCGAACAGCGGTGTTTTGCCGTCGAGCGTCTGGAACTAAAATCGGACACTCGACTAGGCAAACACCGCTGAGACCTCCAGACTTCCAGGATTTTGTGGGGAAACTACCGAACGGCCCACCGTTCGGTAGAAAGAAACTCACGAACTAGGGGATTCATGCGAATCCCCCTTAGTCTCTATAACACCAGTAATTCGTCTGTTTCATTCACTTGTTTGTGACCGACCGCAGGGCCAAAATGCATGGAACTGTTTTCGGATACTTTACCCATGCGGTCGGTCAAATCTTTGGACCCCCATATCTCCCGAACTGTTCATCCGAATGACTTGAATTTTGGATATGTTTCCCTCCTGAATAAGGGCTATCCAGCGATGCTGGATTTAAAGGTGTACCCCCTGTTTTTGGGGTACATCCAGGAATTGGGGAAAAGTGTGTACTGTATAATTGGGCTAAGTATTATCTAAGGGGAGGAGATGTGTGGGCTGAACCATGTATGTGATTGGGTATGTTATGCCTCCCCCTGGGTGGGGACTGTGTGTGTATTATTGTAATAAAAGCCAGGCTGGATGAGCCAGTCCAGAGTTCCTGTTTTACCCTCAAAGTGATGTGTCGTCTCATTATTGGGGGAAGGATTTATTGCATGCTGTTCCAGTTGACTGCTAGGAGTACAAGCCTATTCGTATGGTTCCTATTCAATGGTCTACAGCATTCATATGCTTGGGAGAATTTAAAAGGTTTCTCGGATTCGGTGATTGTGGTGTCTGCCAGAGTGCTTGGAGTCCTCAGGAAGCGCTAGGAGCATCCTTTAACGGAGGTACCAAGTCGGGGTGCCAGGTGATCCGTTACATAATATATATCCGATAATAAAAATACTAATATATATCCGATAATAAGAATACTTATTATATATCCGATAATAAGAATATTAATATATATCCGATAATAAGAATACTCTTTCCCTCCTTCTTCATTTCTATTATTTCTATATTGCACAATAAACTACATTTGTTCTATGCTAATTTTTGTATGTATGTATTAAAGGAACATGAACGTGTCTCACCTCCTGACAGGGTGTTGATTTTTCTTCATCCTTAGTTTTAATAGTTGCAATTGGGCATTTTATAAGCTTTCCTCTTTTGAATTACTGGCGGAGTAATTTCAAGTGCGTTAGTGACAATGCTAGATGTGATAAGTGACTAATGAAATAATAAAAAAAAAAAATCAAATACATTTACATCACAGCTTTTGGTAGTCTGACACAGTTATGGAAGTCCTCCAAACCCTGTGTCCAATAATACTTAATAGAATAAAGAAAAACAGTTACATTCATTTTCCTCAGAATCTGGATCTTTGATGATGACATGTCCAGGTGCCCGTGACCAGGGCCGGATTTAGATGAAAAGAGGCCCTAGGCTATTCCACTTATGAGGCCCTTTCACCTCCCATTTTTAAGTTTGTAAACTACATGAGAGACAATAAAATACATAATTACTGTGATATATATCAATATGTTAAATGAAACATGTTGTGATTGGTACTAACCTTTATAAAAAATGTGGCACGGATAATAAATAAAAAAAAAGTCGAGATGAGGAGAGGAGGGGGGTGATTGTGAGAGGGGGGTGATGAGGAGAGTGGGGGTGATTGTGAGAGGGGGTGATTGTGAGAGGGAGGGGGTGATGAGGAGAAGGGGTGATTGTGAGAGGGAGGGGGGTGATGAGGAGAGGGGGGTGACTAAATAAATTACCTTAAATCCCTGGTTCAGTGGGGGCTGCCTGGTGGTCCGGTGGGGTCGCTGGTGGTCCGGTGGCCCTCGTTTCCGGTCTGCAGCTCCTCAGAGCTGCAGACCATGGATCTCGCGAGACCCAATCAGAGCGTTGCCGTGGCAACGCTCTGATTGGGCAGTGCACGCAAGATCCATGGTCTGCAGCTCTGCACATTGCGTAGCTGAAGACCGCCGGCCTCGGCGATCGCGGCAGGAGGGGCATTGCAGTCTGTGGCACCCGGGGCGGACCGCCCCCCCTTAGTACACCACTGGTCATATCATATGCATAGAATTTCTCCTTATTTTCGGTTCAGTGTTTTAGTGTTCACTGTTTAGAATAGTGTAATTTTAATTTTGCTAACAATTTTAATGTAGGCCCCTCTTGATCTTGAGGCCGTAGGCTGAAGCCTAGTTCGCCTATAGGAAAATCCGGCCCTGCCTGTGACACATGACTATCAGAGGTAGACTGAGTATCTACCAGTAACTACCAATATTTGAACAGAAAGACGATGCCCAAGCTATAGAGGTCTTGTGCATAGAAATTTAACATTTCCCGGAATGCCAGAATTTCGACCATATGGAGGTTCAGAATTCCGGTACCAAAAACCTGATTGAGACACAGACCAAACAAACAAACAAACAAACAAACCAAAAAGGGCTTGAAAATGGGCCAATCAGTGTACAGTGAAACACATACATAATATAATGTATAGCTTTCGCAGTACACTGACAGGAGCACTTTGCCACTTTTTGGTTCACAGATCAAATGAGGACATTTAACCAACAGAGGGAAAGAATAAATATAGATTTTTTTTTTTAGCTCATTTCTCCCTAAATCAACATTCAGTGGTTGACGCCCAGTCATTAATCCTCTTTTTTTCCCCCAGTAATTATCTCTTTTTTTGAGTCATGTATGGAAATCAGAATTTTAAATCAAAATTAACATGTTTAAACATTGCGCGGTTCGTTTGGTTTGTGATTCGGTAGATTTCGACTGGGAATTTGGCTGATCCCCCGATCCTTCCAAATTCGGACAATTCGTATTTCAGACTAAAATGAATCACCAAGTCTTACACTGCTGATGGAAATTGGGTGAGAGAATCCACTGTTTGTTTTTTAATGTTTAAGTTTATCAATGATTTTAGTTTAGTGATTGTACTAATGTATGTTTGTTTCTAGTGTCCCTTTTGCACACTCCACCACTTTACAGTTTTGGATTACAGAATATATGGTAATGGAGAAACAGATCAGAATTTAACAGTGAGACGCAGAGACATTGAAACTGAACAGTACATAACGTTTTATCATGCGTGTGCTATGTATATGAAGAGTAATAAAAGCTTCCAGATTTCTGTGAGTGTTGCATTAATGGCTTCATAAAAATGACAGAATGATCCTGGGCATGGCTTGCTCAGCTCTTACATTATCTACAGAGCTGATGTAACTCGAACGCCAGGCATCGTGAAAAGCCTGCGCTGACTGGAAGTTCCAGGAATCCAAAGCGATATAACGTAGAACAGGGCGGCTAAAAGGCTGACCCCAGCTGTTATGGAGCTGCAATCCACATTATGCCTTTCCAACCTGGAGAGTGTAGGATTACTGCCACGCTGTCATCATTTTTTATTAAAATGAGAATTCAAAGACAATTCAAATTGAATTTTAAATATAAGTCCAAAGTAGCCGAGCTGGAAGCATAGCTGATATGCTAACTATTATTCATTACGGAAGCTGAATTGGAGGGAACGGGTCGTTTCCTGGGCCAGCGGCCGTGTGGGAGCCTGGGAGGAGAATAAGAGGCAGTACTTTTGTGTGTCTATATAAGTGTGTCAGTTTGTATCTTTTTATGTCAGTCTCATGTGTATCTGTGTGTCATTGCGTATCTGTGTGTGTGTGTGTGTGTGTTTATGCTATTAAGTAGAACAGATGTGAAACACAACTGCAGAAAGATAATGTAGTTATCTTAATTAGGATAGATCCGAGGTTTAGGAAAAAGTCCTTAACTTTAAACCAGTACTGTAGCTTTAAGGAATTCTCCGCAAGGAAAGTAACAGCTGAAGCAAGAAGCAATAGTAGCCGATTAGTTGTAACAATATAGTAGGAGGCGAATATAGTGAAAGCAGGAAACAGTCCATATAATAATAATATAATAATAATATAATAATATAATAATAATATAATAATACTATAATAATACTATAATAATAATAATAATACTATAATAATAATAATAATAATAATAATACTATAATAATAATAATATAATAATAATAATAATAATAATAAAATAATACTATAATAATAATAATAATAATAATAATAATAATATAATAATACTATAATAATAATAATAATACTATAATAATATAATAATAATAATAATAATATAATAATATAATAATAATATAATAATACTATAATAATAATAATAATAATAATAATAATAATAATAATAATAATAATAATAATAATAATAATAATATAATAATACTTTTCAGAAATGAAGAACCTGAATACTTAGGGTTTGATGTGAATAGACTTCCACAAACTGCTTAGCTGAATTCAGGAAGGTTGTATATCGAAGGTAAATCCGGTTCTTGAGGTTCAGTGTTAATAGGAAAACGTTGTTCAGTCCGAGATCTAGGATTGGAGAAGGCAGGTAATCCGTGCAAACAGTCCAGAGGTTCGGTACACGTAGAAACAAATAATGAGGAGCTTAGCCGGCAGGGCTGCCATCAGAAATTTTGGGGCCCCTGACAAAGCACAAGGTCTGGGCCCCCCCCCCCGCCCCCTCCCTCCCGGGCCCGCCCACGCCCTACCTAGTCCGCTGACAATGATGCGGGACTGAATGTGGTGTGTATAGTGGAAGTGAATTAGAATGTGTGTAATGGATGTAGTGTTTGTGTGTATTAGATACTGTTTGTGCAGTGAATGCAGAGTGTGTGTTTGTGTAGCGGATGCAGTGTGTATAGTGAACGCAGAGTGTGTTTGAGTAGTGGATGTAGTGTGTGTACAGTGATGTAGTGTGTGTTTGTGTAGTGGATGTAGTGTTTGTATGTACTAGATGAAATGTGTTTAGTGGATGCAGTGTCTGTAGTGGATGTAGTGTGTGTATTAGACACAGTGTCTGTGTATAGTGAATGCAGAGTGTTTCAATTTGTGGTGGATGTAGTGTGTGTACTGTGAATACAGGATGTTTGTGTAGTGGATGCTGTGTGTACAGTTGATGCAGAGTTTATGTTAGTGTAGTGAATGCAGAGTTTATGTTAGTGTAGTGAATGCAGAGTGTGTGTTAGTATAGTGAATGCAGAGTGTGTGTTAGTATAGTGAATGCAGAGTGTGTGCATAGTTTAGTGAATGCAGAGTGTGTGTTAGTGTGTAGCGGATGCAGAGTGTGTGTTAGTGTAGTGAATGCAGAGAGTGTGTTAGTGTGTAGCGGATGCAGAGTGTGTGTTAGTGTAGCGAATGCAGAGTGTGTGTCAGTATAGTGGATGTGGTGAGTGTGTTAGTGTGTAGTGTATGCAGAGTGCATGTTGTATTAGTGAATGCAGTGTGTGCATTGTATTAGTGTATGCACTGTGTGTGTTAGTGTATGCAGTGTGAGTGTTGTATTAGTGTATGCAGTGTGTGTGTGTTGTGTTAGTGTATGCAGTATGTGTGTGTGTGTTAGTGCATGCAGTGTGTGTTGTATTAGTGTATGCAGTGTGTGTTGTGTCAGTGTATGCAGAGTGTGTGTTGTGTTAGTGTATGCAGAGTGTGTGTTGTGTTGGTGTATGCAGTGTGTGTTGTGTTAGTGTATGCAGTGTGTGTTGTGTTGGTGTATGCAGTGTGTGTTGTGTCAGCGTATGCAGTGTGTGTGTTGTGTCAGTGTATGCAGTGTGTTTGTTGTGTTAGTGTGTGTGTGTTATGTCAGTGTATGTTGTGTCAGTGTATGCAGTGTGTGTGTTGTGTTAGTGTGTGTGTTGTGTCAGTGTGTGTTGTGTCAGTGTGTGTTGTGTCAGTGTGTGTTGTGTCAGTGTATGTAGTGTGTGTATGTTGTGTCAGTGTGTGTTGTGTCAGTGTGTGTTGTGTCAGTGTATGTAGTGTGTGTGTTGTGTCAGTGTATGTTGTGTCAGTGTGTGTTGTGTCAGTGTATGTAGTGTGTGTGTGTGTTGTGTCAGTGTGTTTTGTGTCAGTGTGTGTTGTGTCAGTGTGTGTTGTGTCAGTGTATGTTGTGTCAGTGTGTGTTGTGTCAGTGTGTGTTGTGTCAGTGTGTGTAGTGTGTGTGTGTTGTGTCAGTGTATGTTGTGTCAGTGTGTGTTGTGTCAGTGTGTGGTGTGTCAGTGTATGTAGTGTGTGTGTGTTGTGTCAGTGTATGTTGTGTCAGTGTGTGTTGTGTCAGTGTATGTAGTGTGTGTTGTGTCAGTGTATGTTGTGTCAGTGTGTGTTGTGTCAGTGTATGTTTTGTCAGTGTATGTAGTGTGTGTGTTGTGTCAGTGTATGTTGTGTCAGTGTGTGTTGTGTCAGTGTGTGTTGTGTCAGTGTGTGTAGTGTGTGTGTGTTGTGTCAGTGTATGTTGTGTCAGTGTGTGTTGTGTCAGTGTATGTAGTGTGTGTGTTGTGTCAGTGTATGTTGTGTCAGTGTATGTAGTGTGTGTGTTGTGTCAGTGTGTGTTGTGTCAGTGTATGTAGTGTGTGTGTGTTGTGGCAGTGTATGTTGTGTCAGTGTGTGTTGTGTCAGTGTATGTAGTGTGTGTGTTGTGTCAGTGTATGTAGTGTGTGTTGTGTCAGTGTATGTTGTGTCAGTGTGTGTAGTGTGTGTGTGTTGTGTCAGTGTATGTTGTGTCAGTGTGTGTTGTGTCAGTGTATGTAGTGTGTGTGTTGTGTCAGTGTATGTTGTGTCAGTGTATGTAGTGTGTGTGTTGTGTCAGTGTGTGTTGTGTCAGTGTATGTAGTGTGTGTGTTGTGTCAGTGTATGTTGTGTCAGTGTGTTGTGTCAGTGTATGTAGTGTGTGTGTGTTGTGTCAGTGTATGTTGTGTCAGTGTATGTAGTGTGTGTTGTGTCAGTGTATGTTGTGTCAGTGTGTGTAGTGTGTGTGTGTTGTGTCAGTGTATGTTGTGTCAGTGTGTGTTGTGTCAGTGTATGTAGTGTGTGTGTGTTGTGTCAGTGTATGTTGTGTCAGTGTATGTAGTGTGTGTTGTGTCAGTGTATGTTGTGTCAGTGTATGTAGTGTGTGTGTGTGTAAATGTGCAATCTGGGGGAGGGGGAGGGGGAGGAAGGGGCATTTTAACATAATAATAAAAAAAAAATTAATTAAATTGTTTCTCCCCCCTCCCTGCTTACCTGTGTCTAGGGAGGGGGGAGATTCCATCCCTGGTGGTCCGGTGGCATGGTGGGGCCCCCTGGGTTCCCTGTTACCGCAGAGGGGGCCCAGGCAGCACACAGCCTCTTCTCTCCTCTGTTCCAATAACTCTCGCGAGACCCGTGGAGTGTTGCCATGGCAACCGGGTCTCGCGAGAGTTATTAGCAGAGAGGAGAAGAGAAGAACAGGAAGTGTGCTGCCTGGGCCCCCTCTGCGGTCACAGGGAGCGGGGGGCCCGGGGCTGCACACATAGATAGCGATATTCGCTATCTATGTGTGCAGGGAAAGAAAGTGGGGCCCAGGACTGCCAGAGCAGTCCGGGCCCCCCAGGGCCGCCGGGCCCGTGACAACCGTCATGGTTGTCACCCCCTGATGGCGGCCCTGTTAGCCGGCATAAGGATCACGGAGGAAACCTAAACATTAACCAAGCAATTTCAAAACTGGTGCGGTTTCTCTGTAAGGCGTGAGAAAGCCGCGTCAGAGAAGGAGGCGTGTATTATTCCGTCTACCCGGAAGCTGAAGAGAAGCTGACAGGTAAGTTCTGACAGTATGTATCTGTTTGTCATTGCGTATCTGTGTGTGTTTGTGTGTGTTTAAATTCTGAGATATTTGCACATATACACAAACACTGCCACACACACACAGACACACATACAGATACACATTGAAAGACATGCAGGTACACAGACAAAGATACACACACTGACACACATTTAGATACACAGATACAAATCCTGACACACGTACAGACGCATAGATATAATCACTAACACACATGCAGATATACAGACACACAGGTACACACTGACACACAGATACACAGTTACTGACATGTGCAGATACACAGACATATAGATACAAACAGTGAAATACATGCTGCAGATACACAGATACACACTGACTCAGATACAAACACTGACATACATGCAGATACACTGACACATAGATAAACACACTGACACACGTACAGACACAGAGGAGAAACACACTGGTCATTTTTAGTCACCCTCCTGTTTCTTGCCTTTTGGGTTCAGAAGTTTGGCTTCTGCTGGCTGGGGCTCTTAGGAGTCAGAGTTTGTGCTCCCTCCTCTCTGCCTTCTTCTCTATACTTCTTCTCCCCTTCTGTGCAGTTCAGTGTCTATAGCTGGGAGGAAGTAATGGGATCTCACTTCCTATCAATGCTGCCAATTAAGAAAGGGACCTGGTCATACAGTTAACAAACTGTTAGCGTATGACTATGTCCGTGATGACACATGTTCATCATGTGGCCCTACGTTAATGGGCACCCTCTGTGTGCACCCCAGCTGCACCAGCGGTAATTCCCTCAATGATGTGCATACTACACACAATACTACACACAAACGCACCTCTGCACTCAAACAACAATACTGCACAGAAACACACCTCTGCACTCAAACACTAATACTACACACAAACGCACCTCTGCACTCAAACACCGATACTACACACAAACGCACCTCTGCACTCAAACACCAATACTACACACAAACACACCTCTGCACTCAAACAACAATACTGCACAGAAAAACACCTCTGCACTCAAACACCAATACTACACACAAACACACCTCCGCACTCAAACACCAATACTACACACAAACACACCTCTGCACTCAAACAACAATACTACACACAAACACACCTCTGCACTCAAACACCAATACTACACACAAACACACCTCTGCACTCAAACACCGATACTACACACAAACGCACCTCTGCACTCAAACACCAATACTACACACAAACACACCTCTGCACTCAAACACCAATACTACACACAAACACACCTCTGCACTCAAACAACAATACTGCACAGAAAAACACCTCTGCACTCAAACACCAATACTACACACAAACACACCTCCGCACTCAAACACCAATACTACACACAAACACACCTCTGCACTCAAACAACAATACTACACACAAACACACCTCTGCACTCAAACACCAATACTACACACAAACACACCTCTGCACTCAAACACCGATACTACACACAAACGCACCTCTGCACTCAAAGGGACCTGGTCATACAGTTAACAAACTGTTAGCGTATGACTATGTCCGTGATGACACATGTTCATCATGTGGCCCTACGTTAATGGGCACCCTCTGTGTGCACCCCAGCTGCACCAGCGGTAATTCCCTCAATGATGTGCATACTACACACAATACTACACACAAACGCACCTCTGCACTCATACAACAATACTGCACAGAAACACACCTCTGCACTCAAACACTAATACTACACACAAACGCACCTCTGCACTCAAACACCGATACTACACACAAACGCACCTCTGCACTCAAACACCAATACTACACACAAACACACCTCTGCACTCAAACAACAATACAGCACAGAAAAACACCTCTGCACTCAAACACCAATACTACACACAAACACACCTCCGCACTCAAACACCAATACTACACACAAACACACCTCTGCACTCAAACAACAATACTACACACAAACACACCTCTGCACTCAAACACCAATACTACACACAAACACACCTCTGCACTCAAACACCGATACTACACACAAACGCACCTCTGCACTCAAACACCAATACTACACACAAACACACCTCTGCACTCAAACACCAATACTACACACAAACACACCTCTGCACTCAAACACCAATACTACACACAAACGCACCTCTGCACTCAAACAACAATACTACACACAAACACACCTCTGCACTCAAACACCGATACTACACACAAATGCACCTCTGCACTCAAACAACAATACTACACACAAACACACCTCTGCACTCAAACACCAATACTACACACAAACACACATCTGCACTCAAACACCGATACTACACACAAACGCACCTCTGCACTCAAACACCAATACTACACACAAACACACCTCTGCACTCAAACACCGATACTACACACAAACGCACCTCTGCACTCAAACAACAATACAACACACAAACACACCTCTGCGCTCAAACAACAATACTACACACAAACACACCTCTGCGCTCAAACAACAATACTACACACAAACGCACCTCTGCACTCAAACAACAATACTGCACACAAACACACCTCTGCGCTCAAACACCAATACTACACACAAACACACCTCTGCACTCAAACACCAATACTACACACAAACACACCTCTGCACTCAAACAACAATACTGCACACAAACACACCTCTGCACTCAAACACCAATACTGCACAGAAACACACCTCTGCACTCAAATACCAATACTACACACAAACGCACCTCTGCACTCAAACACCAATACTACACACAAACACACATCTGCACTTAAACATCAATACTACACACAAACACACCTCTGCACTCAAACAACAATACTACACACAAACACACCTCTGCACTTAAACATCAATACTACACACAAACACACCTCTGCACTCAAACAACAATACTACACACAAACACACCTCTGCACTTAAACATCAATACTACACACAAACACACCTCTGCACTCAAACAACAATACTACACACAAACACACCTCTGCACTTAAACATCAATACTACACACAAACACACCTCTGCACTCAAACAACAATACGACACACAAACACACATCTGCACTCAAACACCAATACTACACACAAACACACCTCTGCACTCAAACACCAATACTACACACAAACACACCTCTGCACTTAAACATCAATACTACACACAAACACACCTCTGCACTCAAACAACAATACTACTGTGGCGAAACCGACCTCGCCACGTGTCCTTGGAGGGGGCTGATTGCCCGCCTCTTGCCTTTGGACTATGGACCAGACTTTATGGGAATGTGATACCCCAGATAGCCATACCATGGAGCCTATTCATATAATGAAAGACTATGGGAAAGACTTTAGCTCCATGGCAATTGTACTGTGTGAGTAGGATCTGCGCGCTATTCTGTAGTTTTGTGCGTGCAGATCCCAGCTATCTGGGGATAAGTGAAATGTCTGTGTGCTATGTGTAAATGTGACTTTATGTATTTTAAAGTGTTTTATGTTGTTTTGCAACCATGTGGTTAATGGAGTCTGGCTTTAGTCCTGGGTAATTGGATTACTTCTCCAATTAACTCCAGGGCAGAAGGGAGGAAACCAGGGTGCATTGTGGGGATGTTTTTCTGCCAGCCAGAAAGGAACAAAAGATACTTTTAGTATCTTTTGAACCCCTGGTCGGATTCATGCCATTTTTTAATATGTTGTTCCCCTGAATGGATTGATTGTGGATATGTATTTTTATGTGAATGTGATGTATGGTTTTAAAGTTATGAAAGTTGTGTAAAAGTATATTTTACACTGTATGCATAATGGGATTATGTGTCACACTAAGGGGAGGGGATGTGTGGGAGGTAACATCTATGTCATTGGTTCTTTTATGCCTCCCCCTGGGTGTGGCCTGTATGTGTGAGTTGGAAATAAAAGCCAGGCTGGATGAGCCAGTCCAGAGTTCCTGTTTTACCCTCAACTTGAGTCCTGTGTCTTATTGGGGGAATCTGCTACAAGGGATTGCTATGCTAGGCATATTCCCTTGCTATAATCACTGAGCTCTTGTAAGAGCTTGTTCCTGCTTCGTTCTGAAGGGAGATAGCTGCAGCCTGCGGTGCTTATGGTGTCTGGTGGAGTGCTTGGAGTCCTCTGGAAGCGCTAGGAGCATCTTTCAACGGAGGTACCCAGTCGGGGTGCCAGTGGATCCGTTACATTGGTGGCAAGCGGTGGGATGGCGTCCTAGTGCGAGGAGAAGCAGCTCAGAGACACCGGTAACGTGTGGAGTTGTGCAGCGTCCCTATCTTCAGCAACATAATGGAACCAGCAGTGGCTACAGCAAGCATGGCGTATAGCTACTCCGTACTAGAGTTTGGCACGATGGTAGGGTTGCGCCTGAAGTTTTACGGACCCAATCCAGAGGAGAAATACGTGCGGTTCGTGTGGGACATGGTGACCCGGAACCTACAACACAGGGCGTTGAGGGAAGGCCAGTGGGCACGTTGGGAGAAACTCCAGCCACAGGTAGAGTGGGACGAGGAAGAAACCGAAGTGGCCGGTGGAGATGGGACCGAGTTCTCTCTACCGGCCCTACAGGGATGCTGGGCACCCGGCCCAGATCCCCAGCGGCAGTATGTTTTACAGGGAGGGGAGACAGTCGGTCTCACTCCTCAGCGGCAGAATGGGTTATTGGAGGAAGAGACAACCGGTCTCCCTCCCCAACAGCAACCAGAGGTACCCGAGGTAGAGGACCTCATAGACTGGTCCTGGGAGGACCCCCTGCAGGCAGGTGGAGATGGGACCGAGATCTCTCCACCGGCCCTACAGGGATGCTGGGCAACCGGCCCAGATCCCCAACTAGAGCTGGAGTTACAGAAAGTGGAGAGCATCGACCTCCCCCCCCAGCAGCAGGACAATGTATTGGGAGGAGAGACAGTCAGTCTCCCTCCACAAAGGCGGAAAGTATGTATGGGAGAGGAGCTTGCTACCACCTCTCCCCAGCAGCGTATCATTGATGTGCAGGGAATAGGGAGCCCAGTCTCCTTTCCCCAGCAGCAGGGCACTGTATTGGGAGGAGAGACAGTCGGTCTCCCTCCACAAAGGCGGAAAGTATGTATGGGAGAGGAGATTGTTACCACCTCTCCCCAGCGGCGGATCATTAATGTACAGGTAATAGAGAGCCCAGTCTCCATTCCCCAGCGGCAGAGTGTTCTAATGGGAGAGGAGCTGGTTACCACCTCTCCCCAGCGGCAGCTTAATGTACCAGGGGGAGACTGTAAGCCCCACACCTGTGCAGATGGGACCGTGGTCTCTGCACTTCCAGCACAGGGGGTAGGGACGGTCGGTCCTGCCCCCCCACAACAGGGCTGTTTAGCCAAAGGGGAGACAGTCTGTCTCCAGCAGCAGAGCTGTGTAACTAAAGGGGAGACAGTCGGTCTCCAGCAGCAGAGTTGTGTAACTCAAGGGGAGACAGTCGGTCTCCAGCAGCAGAGCTGTGTAACTAAAGGGGAGACAGTCGGTCTCCAGCGGCAGAGCGGTGTAACTCAAGGGGAGACAGTCGGTCTCCAGCAGCAGAGCGGTGTATTTAAAGGGGAGACAGTCGGTCTCCAGCAACCAGGCTCCAACCAGACTACTCCCGTGGTAGTGCTGGCAACAGGACAGAGTACCGCTGGTCTCTGCCCCCTCAGCAACCTACCAAGGCAGCCTACCAGTCCCCCACACAGCCGTGGTGAGGCACCTGAACCTGGACAAGATTCTCCCTCACCCAGGTGTAGTAACGGTTTATTGTGGGTGGGCTGCTCTGCTGTTTCTGTCTTGTGGGTGGGCTGCTGGACTAACAAGGGCACTGACCGGCAGGAGGTCAAGTACCCTGTTAGTCTGGGGGGTAAAGGGGAGAAGTGTGGCGAAACCGACCTCGCCACGTGTCCTTGGAGGGGGCTGATTGCCCGCCTCTTGCCTTTGGACTATGGACCAGACTTTATGGGAATGTGATACCCCAGATAGCCATACCATGGAGCCTATTCATATAATGAAAGACTATGGGAAAGACTTTAGCTCCATGGCAATTGTACTGTGTGAGTAGGATCTGCGCGCTATTCTGTAGTTTTGTGCGTGCAGATCCCAGCTATCTGGGGATAAGTGAAATGTCTGTGTGCTATGTGTAAATGTGACTTTATGTATTTTAAAGTGTTTTATGTTGTTTTGCAACCATGTGGTTAATGGAGTCTGGCTTTAGTCCTGGGTAATTGGATTACTTCTCCAATTAACTCCAGGGCAGAAGGGAGGAAACCAGGGTGCATTGTGGGGATGTTTTTCTGCCAGCCAGAAAGGAACAAAAGATACTTTTAGTATCTTTTGAACCCCTGGTCGGATTCATGCCATTTTTTAATATGTTGTTCCCCTGAATGGATTGATTGTGGATATGTATTTTTATGTGAATGTGATGTATGGTTTTAAAGTTATGAAAGTTGTGTAAAAGTATATTTTACACTGTATGCATAATGGGATTATGTGTCACACTAAGGGGAGGGGATGTGTGGGAGGTAACATCTATGTCATTGGTTCTTTTATGCCTCCCCCTGGGTGTGGCCTGTATGTGTGAGTTGGAAATAAAAGCCAGGCTGGATGAGCCAGTCCAGAGTTCCTGTTTTACCCTCAACTTGAGTCCTGTGTCTTATTGGGGGAATCTGCTACAAGGGATTGCTATGCTAGGCATATTCCCTTGCTATAATCACTGAGCTCTTGTAAGAGCTTGTTCCTGCTTCGTTCTGAAGGGAGATAGCTGCAGCCTGCGGTGCTTATGGTGTCTGGTGGAGTGCTTGGAGTCCTCTGGAAGCGCTAGGAGCATCTTTCAACGGAGGTACCCAGTCGGGGTGCCAGTGGATCCGTTACAACTACACACAAACACACCTCTGCACTTAAACATCAATACTACACACAAACACACCTCTGCACTCAAACAACAATACGACACACAAACACACATCTGCACTCAAACACCAATACTACACACAAACACACCTCTGCACTCAAACACCAATACTACACACAAATGCACCTCTGCACTCAAACACCAATACTACACACAAACACACCTCTACACTCAAACACCAATACTACACACAAACGCACCTCTGCACTCAAACACCAATACTACACACAAACACACCTCTGCACTCAAACACCAATACTACACACAAACGCACCACTGCACTCAACACCAATACTACACACAAACACACCTCTGCACTCAAACACCAATACTACACACAAACACACCTCTGCACTCAAACACCAATACTACACACAAACACACCTCTGCACTCAAACACCAATACTACACACAAACACACCTCTGCATTCAAACACCAATACTACACACAAACGCACCTCTGCACTCAAACACCAATACTACACACAAACACACCTCTGCACTCAAACACCAATACTACACACAAACGCACCTCTGCACTCAAACATCAATACTACACACAAACACGCCTCTGCACTCAAACAACAATACTACACACAAACACACCTCTGCACTCAAACAACAATACTACACACAAACACACCTCTGCACTTAAACATCAATACTACACACAAACACACATCTGCACTCAAACACCAATACTACACACAAACACACCTCTGCACTCATACACCAATACTACACACAAACACACATCTGCACTCAAACACCAATACTACACACAAACACACCTCTGCACTCAAACACCAATACTACACACAAACGCACCTCTGCACTCAAACACCAATACTACACACAAACACACCTCTGCACTCAAACACCAATACTACACACAAACGCACCTCTGCACTCAAACATCAATACTACACACAAACACGCCTCTGCACTCAAGCAACAATACTACACACAAACACACCTCTGCACTCAAACAACAATACTACACACAAACACACCTCTGCACTTAAACATCAATACTACACACAAACACACCTCTGCACTCAAACAACAATACTACACACAAACACACCTCTGCACTTAAACATCAATACTACACACAAACACACATCTGCACTCAAACAACAATACGACACACAAACACACATCTGCACTCAAACACCAATACTACACACAAACACACCTCTGCGCTCAAACAACAATACTACACACAAACACACCTCTGCACTCAAACACCAATACTACACACAAACACACCTCTACACTCAAACACCAATACTACACACAAACGCACCTCTGCACTCAAACACCAATACTACACACAAACACACCTCTGCACTCAAACACCAATACTACACACAAACGCACCACTGCACTCAACACCAATACTACACACAAACACACCTCTGCACTCAAACACCAATACTACACACAAACACACCTCTGCACTCAAACACCAATACTACACACAAACGCACCTCTGCACTCAAACACCAATACTACACACAAACACACCTCTGCACTCAAACACCAATACTACACACAAACGCACCTCTGCACTCAAACACCAATACTACACACAAACACACATCTGCACTCAAACACCAATACTACACACAAACACAGCTCTGCACTCAAACACCAATACTACACACAAACGCACCTCTGCACTCAAACACCAATACTACACACAAACACACCTCTGCACTCAAACACCAATACTACACACAAACGCACCTCTGCACTCAAACATCAATACTACACACAAACACGCCTCTGCACTCAAACATCAATACTACACACAAACACACCTCTACACTCAAACAACAATACTCTACACATCTCTACACTCAAACACCAATATTACACACAAACACATCTCTGCACTCAAACACAAATACTACACACAAACACACCTCTGCACTCAAACACCAATACTACACACAAACACACTCCGACCTTCAAACACCAACACTGCATACAAACACACCCATCGACCATCGGCCACCACGCATTCAAAGACACAGACACTTCTCACAAATACAATCCTGCAAGCATGGCAAATGGTAGATCATCAGCTTACAAAACATTGTGGGAGTTATACAACGGTTTGGGATCTATCTTTTCGCCACTCTGCCCCCAAAAATAAAAGTTTGTACCAGAGCCCTCTCTACATTAGTTCTAACAGTTACAAAACATTTGTATTATTGTGTGGATGTAGTGTACAGGTGTTCTAAATTAAACTGTCCAAGAATGATAAGGCCCACTTCCTTCTGAAGTTGGTGTTACTATGGTATATCTTAGGATAATGAGGTATTTTGCTTTGATCGTTAATTTTGTACTTTGGAACCTTTAGCACTGTAAATAATGTAAAGCTCTGGGGTGTGCAGGGTCATTACACTCAAATCATCTTAAACAAGTGAAAAAAGGCTAACCTTCCTGAATCGTCATGGTTTTACAGAAAGCAAGTCTATCTTATAACTGTGTGACATCTAGAATAATTCACCAAAATATAAGCCACATAATTTAGATATATTGAAGGTCCACTGAAATAACACCAATAAAGTAAAAAACGATTCTAAAAAGCACTTATTTTAATTTTTTTACTAATCATATCCAAGCAATAACCATTTAAGCCCATAACGTCAATAACTTATATTGAATATTTATAGTACATAACTGGGTATTCTGAGAGTACATAACTGGATGACAGAGGATATATGTTTATGTTATTGTAATCAGAACACAGATTACCTGTATGTACGGAAAAGTGTGATTATATGTGATCATATTGGGATTTGATGGGACTGTGTGAATACATTTTCGGGGGTTTTCCTGCTTGTGCAGAAAACTAATTATTTCATCACTGACCGCAGCCTGATAAGTAAGAAGGTTGTGAATACTTTAGAGACGAGACCCACATTATACACATGGTCTTAGTTCAGTTCCTATTATGATGTCCATCCAAAATGTAGTAGAGAGCCGTTTTGTGGGCCTCATCCAGGACTGAAGAACTACTGCTTTTGAGATTCCTTGTATGTACGTAGTGGGGAATCGCGATGCCACGTAATACATAAACCAACCCAATTCACCCCTCCAAATAATGACAGACAACGTAGTATGGATGAAACAGGCCATAGCATTTATTATAACATATGATAAATACTGTATGACACATCCATAATTTATTTAATAATTTCTGTTCTTTTCTGTAACCAAAACGTTAAACATAAATAACCATAACTTAAAATATATATATATATATAACATAGTGTCATACAGTGAACCCAACCGTCTTTGCCAATAAACTGACCATGCCCCTAAGTACCACTTCCTCTCACCTCCCCCCTCGTCATAAAAAATAATTTTCTTCCAATGCCTGCCATCAGCCGACCTTATCCTGGCTCAATGGGCACGACATAACAGGTAACCTAATGTTAACCATTTGAAGCAGGGGAGGTTGAGACCTGAAAACTTGCTCAGGTAATTCCACATAATTAACATAACCATGTCAAACTTAATTGGCAAGGACATACCCCCGGCTAGCTGCGACTAAACATACTAATGGGGCAGACGGGAGGGAAGCTGTTTGCTGGCCCGAATCCCAAGTGGCACTTAGGTAAGACCCCCCCCCCCACTAACTTACACAGAACATAATCCCACCCACCCATTCCTTCCCAACTAATCCCAAGCATCTATCCCCACACTCAGACATGTGCCCTTGTCCGCTTAGCTGCGCTATCTCCCCAGGGCCTTGTTTAGAGGTAAATACATTTGGGGCTATTTTTAAGTATTGTAAATTATAACATGTACTTTATATATATACAGTACAATGTTACATATATCTTGATCACTCATATGCAATAAATAACCCCTAATAAAAAAAAATGAAAACAAAAAATGAATATGACTAAGCTCATGTGCTCTCTAAGCATTCTATGATAAATTGTTTTTTGTCTTGTTTTGTAATTCATTGCGATCTTATTTGAAATTGTTTTACCTTTTTGCCTTTGGCATAAACACTACTTCTTCTGAATAATATTGTTAGTATAGTTCTTTATCAAATTCTTTTTAAAATATCTGATGGCATTTGGAGTATCGTGAATGGTTTAGCATGCTTTATATCTCTATCGAGTTTGTATTATCTTCTTAGGTAAAATTATTAATAATTATTATGTACATAAAAAACATGTCCAAAAAAATGTCCATGCACTAAAAAGTTAAGTACAACTCGAGAGGAAGATGCTGAACTCTCATTTGAAGCATAAATTATGCAGAACACAGAGTAATCCATTTTCTTTAGTTGGAGCAAAGTGTGAACGGATCATTTTAAGAACCAAACTTTGCTTGCGACCTGTAGTCAAAATAACTGGTGGGAAGGCTTGATCAGGACCTTGTTGTCAACACTTACCATACTAGGTCACCGTCAATTCTGAACGAGACTCAGCTACTTGTAAAATTATCCACGCTTGCAACAATGTCTAGATGTTCTCCAGACACTAATATTTGATATTGTCGTTTTCCTATGATTAATTTCTCACTAATCTGTAATCTGAACACCAGAGGAGTAGAGGAGTTTTATTTTTCCATTACTGCAAATGCTGTATAAGTTTTAAAGGCATTTCTATAAACTCCCAAACTTGATAAACTCCAAACCTCTGCCCAGCTTTATTTCATGATAGATGTATCTAGAGAGTCTGTTTAATGCCGCAGCTGTTCTTCCATTCAATCACGAGCGTTACCCAAGCAACATGTACTCTCTAAGTGGAAGAGCGCTTTGTCCTTGTGAAAGGAGAGTGTCATGATATTTGGAAGGCTTGATCTTATATTTTGATGATTTTCCAGCAGTTTGCTTTCCTACAAAAAAAAAACTGTGTTTCCTGGAAAAGTCTTTGGTTAATAGAAACAAATGTGCATATATAAACCTTAATGTCTTGCCATGAGCCAAAAATTTTAGAAATAATGTAAATGTGTTTTCCGTACTAGACATAAAGCATTATTGGTTTTATTTAAAAGTATTCCACAGTGCTGTACAATGTGTAAACAATGTGCACAAGTATTTCCTGACAAACATATTCAGAGGTGGATAAAAGGTGATGAAGTTAGGTGAAGAACAAGCTACGGGTCTAACGAACAAGGAATATAATCACAGAGTAAGTAAATTGCAGCAGACTCCAATGTATAGATTGCTAGATGCACAAACATAGTTACCTACAGACAATTAAATAACAAATAAATAAGTAGATTTGGATATTCGTTTCAGACTGAACAAAAATTTTAGCAAATTTGGACCGATTAGGGATCTGCTGAATTTATGAATTCTAAGTTAAAACGTGCCCAAATTACAGACTAACCAAACTGTGCAATCGGCTGCCCAACTGCATATGTGCCTCAAGATGGTCTTACAGCATATTTAAGAAGAATGATCATTGAAAAGTTTGAAATCCTTCGTCATCGGACAAGACAATTAAAGATCACTGGAAACCAGGAAGTATGCTAGCAGCGGTTGAGGAGGCACTGTTTACTACCCCATCTAACACCAACTACCTACAATCCCAACCAACACCATCACAGAGACCAGCAAGTTAATATGTTCCACAACATTAGTGGTCCCACCACAGCTTTGCTAAACTGAAATAATAAGACAGAAAACTAACATAAAGACAGCACATAAGGAAGTTAGTAAGCTGGTTTAACCTTACAGAGAAGGAAGGATCAAGGATAGATCCTGGTTACTAAAGAAATAAATGCATATTCTCATATGAGAGGTTCTGAAAACCGCTAGGCAATATCTGACCTACTGACAACCAGACTAAGCAGATAAACTAGATAATCGGATGCTAAGAGAATCAATGCCCTCTTTACCAAAGAACCATTCAAGGTGTACGCACAGCTGCAGGTAACAGCATATCCACCCAACACCCACCCAGAGCAGAAAAAGTTTTGGAAGAACATCTGACATCTGGGAGAAACACCTAACACTAAGGGCCACTGGACTAGGCACACTCCTAGAACAGGAACCAGTCACCATCACAGTGGGAGATATCCAACAATGTGTAGCCCAGATGAAGAGTTGGTCATTACCAGGATCGAACATGATCCATGCCTACTTGATTAAGCTAATAACACTGCATGAACACCTGACAGTACAAATAAACCAGCTGCAAGCAACAGGCTCCAACCCTAACTGGCTAAAACAAGACAGAATAATACTGGTCCGTCACAAGGGAACAATGCCATCTAACTACTGACCAATCATCTGCGTCCCTGCAACATGGAAGGTCCTGTCAGTCATCATAGTCTTCAAGATTGACATGCATATGAGTCAGTTCTTGAGCAATACTCAGAAGGGAATTGGAAATAACATATGAGGCTCAAAACACCAGCTGCTGTTAGACCAAGCAGTCACACGGGATTCCAAGACTAGACAGACCAATCTCTGCACAGCCTGGATTGACTACAAGAAAGCCTATGACAGAATGCCATGCATATAGATACTGGAATGCTTGATGGGCAAGTGGAGAAAAATCATCAGTTCAATAACAATGACACAGGTGAACATCAAAAGTGGCATATTTAAAGGTTATGGTCACTCCTTGATGCTGTTCTGCATATTCATCAACTCCCTCAGTCAGATTATCATGAAGAGAGGATATAGATACAGATTCAAAAATGAAGCTACCATCAGTCATTTCCTCTACATTGACAGCTGTATGCCAGAGTGAGTGGGACATCGACTCACTGATCCACCTAACTAGGATATACAGCAAGGACTTCAGAATGTTGTTCGAACTAGATAAATGTGGTCAGATGACAGCAAAAAAAGAGAATATATTCAGGACTAAGGGAGTTGAAGTGCTAGAATGCCAAATAGGGGATATAGAGAACAAGATATTAGCTGGGACAGTATACACTGACAGGCACAACCAAGTTGCTGGGATTATGTACCGAAACATCTGCACAGAATATGAGATTGCCCAGAGATAGGACAGAGAGCAGTTGGAAATGACCGGGCAAAACCTGTGGGACTTCAAGATCCAGACAGACAATAAGTTCTGGCCAACCAACCCCACATTGCAGTGGTAGAGAGGAAGATTGCGGTGGGGGTGGATGTGCCAATACCCAGAGACCATACCATTGTGAAGAAGGAACATGACGAGTTGGATAAATACCAAGAACCTTAAAAAAGGGCTAGAAAGGATGTGGAAAGTTAAAGCAGCAGTAGTCGTCCTTGCTGTGATAGGAGCAATTATGGCTTTACTCCTCAAGTTGCAGGATAACTTCAGCAAATTTCTTGATTTTAGTGTGTTCTTTTTACAGTTACAATGTGTGATTGTTGCAAGGCAAATAATTTACAAGACTGATTATTAAAAATGGTATGCATGGTGGTAGGGATTACAAGAAACAATGCAGTCATATTACAGTATGGCTAATGGTCTCAGTTACATTTTGTACAATGTAACGTGTCTTTGATTGATGACACATCTTTTCTATTAGCCTTACAAACAGATGCACTACTTTGAAGAAGGTATCAAGAAGGGTTGATGGGCATTTCCACCCAAATTGTGTTAGCAAATGCCATTTGAACATATCATTTCTTGTCATGAAGAAGGAACATAAGGAGCTGGACAAATACCAAGGACTTTAAGGGGAGCTAGAAATGATGTGGAAAGAGAAAGCAACAGTAGTCCTAGTTGTGTAGCAATCGGGGCTGTAACCCTCAAGTTGCAGGATAGCTTCAGCAGATTTCATATGGGACACCTGAGAACTTTTTCCATAAAACTGCAGTTCTAGGAACAGCTTAGATACTGTGCAGAACCCTTAGTACCTGGGCATGTGGTAGGGGCTCTCAGAATTAGGAATACACAAAACACCAAATGGAGAGAAATTGAGAGAAAATGTAAAATGGTGAAAAAAAGGTGATTATAAAAAACAACAACAATTTATAATCCCCTCCTAAGGATATGTGGTGTCTTCTTATCTCAAAGTGCCATAGTGCAAATAAACTTCAACTGGATACAAAAGGTAAGGATGATATCAGCCCTGCCTTATGGTCTCACTGACTTGTTGGTAAGTAGGTCATACATGCAAAACACAGAATAAAATATATAGTGTCCACTGATGCAAATATATGTTTGATAAATAATAGGAGAGGTACTCACAAGCATTGAGCAACGTAGGGTATTGTTCACTACACAGCGCTCAGGTGGTATTTTCCTCCACCAAAGGAATATGTGGTCCCAGGCTCACATATTACTTTGATGGGGAAAATACCACCTAAGTGCTGTGTAGTGACACCACATATCCTTAGGCAGGGATTATACTGCCCAGGTGCAACTAGATAGAGTTATCCTTGCTCTACAAAATGTGAGTGCAATTCATTTTTTTCTTATTTTTAATTGTCACAGGATATACTACACTATATTTTGCTATAATAAGACTATAAATATTCTACATAAAGCATAACGGAATTAGGAGAAGGTAAGAGAGTGTAAAATCCTTTCCTGGACTAAGCCACATTCCTATAGATTCCTTCTACAATGGTCTGTGATGCAACATTAAGTTTTAGTTTCTTAAAATAGATAACAAACAGTCATGTGTCAATGGTATTGATATAAAACCTCTTATGTGAAATTATATAATTTGTATTTCTTGATTCTATTGTGTTCTTTTTACAGCTGCTACTCGTAATTGTTGCAAGGCCAATAATTTACAAGACTAATTATTGATAAATTTATGCATGGTGGTATGGCTAACAAGAAACAATGCAGTTTACATATAACACTATGACTAATTGTCTCTGTTACATGTTGTACATTGTAACGTGTCTTTGACTGCTGACAAATCTCGTCTATCCGCCTAGCAGACAGATGCATTACTTTGAAGTACTATTAAGAAGGGTTGATGGGCATTTCCACCCAAACGGTGTTTAGTAAATGCATTTTGAACATGTAATTTCTCTTAATTTTTAGTTTTGTGTTTGATCAATTTTGTTGAAGCTCTACCAGCATTATAGAAGCATTGTAATCATCTCAGTGCCAAAAAATTACCAAGCCATCTTCGAACATCCAAAATGTTAAAACGTTGCTCGTGTACCTTGATGTTGGCAGAGAATCATTCACATCTAACGCAGCCGAATAATTCAACATGATAAAGTAACCTACTTCCCATCTAGCGAGGTGGGCTTTAGATCTGGCAGAAAGGACAGCTGGCACGGAGACAGCAGGGCTTAGTGACTGGCACAGATGCCTTGTTGGAACAGCTAACATTAAATAAAAAGGCCATTCACTTCCAACTAATACAATTACTGGACAAGGAATTAGAGGTGGCTGGAACCAAGAGAAAAGAAAATGTAGACAAATGTATCATGAAAGGGTTTTTATTATGTTCTCAAAATTGATGTTCCAGCTTCCATGCCTTTCAAGCTCTTAGCTTGTTATGTTTCTCTTTGTTCTTAGTAAATCTCATACTGTACGTCTTTATTAGCATTATCATTTATCTCAATATAATTAGAATATAATCATATCATATGAAATCATGTAAAATATATGTTTGCAGCTTAACATGTTGAGTGCTGCAGCTGACTGATCAGTTTTTATGAGCTATGTTTCATTGTTCTACACGCTACATTTTATTTCTGGTTTTAGAAAAAGATGAATCCTAATACAAGTGGTCAATTTGAGAGCTATAAATCCATAGTGTATATGGTATAGTGGACAATATTTTCTGATCAGTAAGCCATGCCCCTCAATGAATAAAATATCTACAGTAGTAAAGTATAAAGGTGGTAGTTTTTCAAGCACTATTAATTGAATGTAGAAGCCAGCTCAAACAACCCAAACTAGAGTCTCTCTATTCTGGTCCAACAAAATGCCCTCTGGATCCCCCCTCTCTGGTGAGCTCCCCACTACCCCTTCCTCCCCACTGGCAGAAAGGGGTTAAAAACACTTTTTATCGCTTACCCTTTATTCACTGGGGCGACCCTTTGCCTCCTTAAATGTGATTCGATGAGGGAACCTATGGGGGAATGCTGCAAGTGCATTAGGTACTCCTCATAGGAAAGGATTGAATCAATAATTTCTTATGAGGATTTTACTGATGCTGGATGTCCTCATGCAAAATGTGAGGTCATTCAATGTCTTTAGGAGACTCAAACATTACAGTTCTCTAAAACTCAGGTGGACAGGGACATTGCACCCAGAGACCAATTCAATGAGCGGAAGTGGTCTGGGTGCCTATAGTGTATCCTTTAAGGATTGAGCAAAATTATTATTATTTTCTGTACCAGTGAGTACCTCTCCAATATTTTACTATTTTCTACATACCACAATGATAATTATATATATATATATTTTTTTTATTTTTTATTTTAAATCTACATATATCACCATGAGAACCTCAACCAGTTAACAAGATTCTTGAATGGGGATTGTACTATCTTATGCTGTTTTCCTAGAGGAGTTAGGAAGCTCCATACATTGTGAGTGTATTTCCATATACTTAACTATTCTATCTCTTATCCAAAAATATACTTCACTATAGTTGGACTTATATGTTTATAATTCACCACGGACAACAGGATACACCATATATCCTCAGACGGGGTCTGTATCACCCAGGTGCAGAGCTAACTGATAGCTCTACACACTGTAATTGAATCTTCACCCATTTACAGCAGACATATTGCACTATATACCTGTTATAATATTTTATTTTGTTTTGTCTCATTACATGTTTACCAGCACTTGAGAATGTCTTAAGGCACCTTTCCCTCTGCTTATCACATACAGGATAACAGTAATGAAGGGATTTCATGGGCAGTGAGTGAGTAGAAGGATACATTGGTAAAATAAAAGACTGAGAATAAAATAAAAGAAAACTACCTCAAATACCTATTTACATGCTGCTAACCCCAGAACAAACTGAGTATTCCCATGTTCATTTGCAGATGAAAGACCCCTGTGGCCAGTCCAAGATGATATGTTTAATGCATGCACATTCGTTCAGAACAAGCATCGAACCCAAGTCAACAACATCAACTCCAAGGACGCCCTAGGGTCTTATTCTTCCACCACTCTAAAGCATATGAAGTGTTGGGCTATTTGTCCATGCAACACACTTGCTGCTAGAGAGCAAATTACATTGTTACCTGGTTTTAACCCCTTAAGGACCAAACTTCTGGAATAAAAGGGAATCATGACATGTCACACATAAAGAGAATGAGGGGGGACGGGACTTACTGTCCACCCCCCCAGGCCCCCACCCCTGTGCGGCGGGTGGGGGCCATAAAGATAATGAGGGGGGGGAACTACTGTCCTCCCCCCAGGCCTCCACCCCTGTGCGGCGGGTGGGGGCCATAATGATAATGAGGGGGGGGGACCTACTGTTCTCCCCCTCTCCGGCCCCACCCTTGGGCGGCGGGTGGAGGCTATAATGATTATGAGGGGGGACCTACTGTCCTCCCCCCGACCCCCACCCCTGGGCGGCAGGTGGGGGCCATAAAGATAATGAGGGGGGGACCTAATGTCGTCCCCCTCTCCGGCCCCCACCCCTGGGCGGTGGGTGGGGGCCATAATGATAATGAGGGGGGGGGGGAACCTCCTGTTCTTTGGAAGTTCTTTGGAATTTTCCCACGCTGTGTAAAATGACACAGAGCACTGTGATTTGATGGATTTCAAGCCCCCCAATCAGAGTGCTCTTTGTCATTTTACACAGCGTGGGGAAATTAAAAAGAACTTTCCCACGCTGTGTAAAATGACACAGAGCAATGTGATTGGATGGATTTCAAGCCATCCAATCACAGTGCTCTGTGTCATTTTACATAGCGTGGGAAAGTTCTTTGGAATTTTCCCACGCTGTGTAAAATGACAAAGAGCACTGTGATTGGATGGATTTCAAGCCATCCAATCACAGTGATCTGTGTCATTTTACACAGCGTGGGAAAGTTCTTTGGATTTTTGCCACGCTGTGTAAAATGACAAAGAGCACTCTGATTGGCTTAAACCAGCCAATCCGAGTGTTCTTAGCCTAATTGCAGGGCGTGGCAAGGCTTTATAAGCCTTCCCCCGCCCTGCAGAGCGCAGTCTGCGCGGAGCCCTCCATGCATGAAGATGGATTAATTTTTTTTGCGCTCGTTTATTTATTTATTTTTTTTATTGCGTCGGTTATTATGGTTTTTTATTTGCCCTTTTTTGGGGCTGAAAAAAATAAGATTTTAGAAGAAGTAATTTTTTTACAGGTTCTTAGTTAAAGGCCCCCCCCCCTCATTATTTTTAGGGTGAGGGGGTAGGTAGGGGGATAATTTTTTTTGGGGGGGGGTTGACTAGGGTCCCCCCCATTTGTATTTAGGGCCCCCACCCGCCGCTCAGGGGTGGGGGCCAGGGGGAGGACATTAGTTCCCCCGCTTATTAGTATTTAGGGCCCCACCCACCGCTCAGGGATGGGGGCCGGGGGGAAACAATAGGTCCCCCCCCTTATTGTTTTTTTAGGGCCCCCACCCACCGCTCAGGTATATATATATATATATAGAGAGAGAGAGAGAGAGAGAGAGAGAAAGAGAGAGAGAGAGAAACAAATAAAACCACAATAGATTACACCATGATATAAGGTGAGAATCACAAATAAAAAGATAGAAGACCTACTCACATGCTTAAGAGCAAAGTATGGTTTGCTCAATCCACTGCGCTTAAGTGGTATTATCCCCACCTAGAATATAGCTCAGGTATCCAGCAGCAGCAGAAAATAGTCCAATAAAAAATAATAAAAGTAGTGACAAAATAAAATAGATGTATAAAACAATATATAAAGTACACTTAACACGTTTCACCTAAAACATAGGCTTTCTCAAATGTGTTTACAGAGTATCTGGGACCATAGCTGCTTAAATAGGACAGGAACATTCAAAACTAACGGTTATGTGACATCATGACCAACATTAATTAACTTAAAATTGCTTTTAAAAGTAGCATTTATTGGGGCGGGGCCTGGCCGCCGGCCGGATCAGACACGCTTTGTCTGAGCTCCTGCCTCGGAGCCGAAAAACCGGAGCTAACGGCGGGCCATGGCTACACAACAGCTTGAAAATGCGAGCATAACACCACCCATGCGATGAGGATTCCAGAGATACCTGATGGGTCCCCCAAGGCACCAAAGTCACCCGATCGAGGCCTGAGGCCTACGGGCTTGAGCTCGGGTGAGACGGCCGCTCACCCAGTTCTCTGGCCGGCGGTCTGCCACCCCCTCCCCCCTCTGGGCCGGGGGGGGTCATCCCGGTCCCCACGGGCGACCACCTATGTACACGGCTACATCCCCACTCTGGCCGGGCGCTGTGGAACGGACAGCGAGTACCAAGATGGCCGACGAACAACTAAACGGCACAACCGCGAGCAGCGCACAAGCAAGCCTGGCTGTAACCTCGTGGCGGAGAACTACCGTGGCTCCCAAGCCCACCTGGTGACACCTGCGTTAACAACGGAAGGGAATGCGGGGATAGAGGGAGAGCAGGGGAAGGACAGGACCCCCCTGGGCACTCCTTATCAGACCCGAGGCTGGCACACAGAATGGGCCCACCTGGGCTGAAGACCGTCGGGGATGGAACCCCAGAGCACTGACCGCTTATGCTGACTAAGACACACAGCAGCCCCCCCACAGGGGAAGAACTCGGCCTCCCACGTGAGTCACCCGGTTCGCGGACTTGAGGTGCAGGCCTTCACACAAGCCCGGGGCTATAGGGGGGACTTGGACAGACCCTGCCCCGCACACTCGCATTTTCCCACACACCCAAACCAGAGATATGACACGGGCTGGGATGGGACTTAATACCTCAAGAAGCATCTACACGAGGCACTGCAACCCGCCGAGACAGCAGTACCATGCCAGACTGCACATATTAACCATGTCTAGCCGGAGACACAGCCAAAGATGACATGCTTTTGTTTTCTAACCTGTTTGTTTCGCAGCCCAGTTTAGCACTAACCTCTAGCACTAACCATAAGCATACTTGTATTACATAGAGTAGAAAAGCCTGTAACCTATTTAGCAGAGAAACTAGTATACCGTAATATACATAGCACTGTACTCTTTGAATAACTCCTATTGTGATCACCTACCTATACTACTTATCATTTACTATTTAATCGAGAGAAGCTTGTTTGTTTCGCAGCCCAGCTTAGCACTAACCACAAGCATACTTGTGTTATACAGAGTAGAAAAACCTGTAACCTATCTAGCGGAGAATCTAGTATACCCTACCATGCATAGCAATGTAATATTTGAATTACTCATCTTGTGATAACCTTCCTATACTACTCTATATATACTGTTGAAGCGTTGGACTCTAATATGTTATCATCCAAAACTAAAAATGTGCTGTATACTCCTATGCCACGTTATGCTATAACTGTTTATTACTGCTTGGAACTGCTATTGTGGCGGACCGAGCCTATTGTTATATCACGCACAACAAAAATAAAGAATTAAAAAAAAAAAAAAAAAAAGTAGCATTTATTAAAATGATTTTAAATAATGGATAGTTGAGGTGTTAGGGGTAAAGGGAAGAGAGTAAGATACAAATATATAAAAAAAAAAACTAGCGTTATCTTCGCTCAAAATAAACTTTATTAGTTTTGTTAAATAAAATAAAAAAGTAACTTCCATTTTGGGAAAGTAATATTAATTTTATCTGCTATTATTTCTATTAAGGTGTTGAGCTGTATCCTATAAAAAAGACTGTTTTGTTTGTTGTAAATAAGTGATTGAGTTTCTGTGTGATGTCAATTGGATAAAAAACAATTGATGTATCCAACTTATCATATCTGTTGATAAGTTGATATCAGTACTTAATATTGACTATTAGTGATGTCGCGAACACGAAATTTTCGGTTCTCGAACGGCGAACGGGAACTTCCGCAAACGTTCGCGAACCGGCGAACCGGGCGAACCGCCATAGACTTCAATGGGCAGGCAAATTTTAAAACCCACAGGGACTGTTTCTGGCCACAAAAGTGATGGGAAAGTTGTTTCAAGGGGACTAACACCTGGACTGTGGCATGCCGGAGGGGGATCTATGGCAAAACTCCCATGGAAAATTACACAGTTGATGCAGACTGCTATTAGCTTACAGTGAAACACTTTTTTTGCTTTTAAAAGCACGCTTTAGTCACACCAGATATGAGTGGTGGCACTGGGCAAGTGGGCACATTATCCACTGTGAGCCTGACACAGAAGCTGGCAGACAACTAACTGCTATTAGCTTACAGTGAAAAACGTTTTTTTGTTTTTAAAGGCACGCTATAGTCACACCAGATATGAGTGGTGGCATTGGGCAAGTGGGCACAGTATCCACTGTGATCCTGACACAGAAGCTGGCAGACAACTAACTGCTCTTCAATCTATTACAGTGAAAAAAAAATAGTTTTTAAATGCAAGCTTATATTGCTGGTTCGTCTGTTTGCCTTGATTTCATGGATTTCCTGTCCATATGCCCTTGTTCGTCTGTTTTCCCTAGTACCGATTGAAACTACCGAACAAACGGCCACCCAGGAGAGGAGTGTGCTGCTTGTTAACACCTTGACCACAATTAGAACGTTGCGGTTAACCGCAGACACCTCTCCATTCCATTCGTACGGGTGGTCGTCGTTCGTATGCCGACCACGAGGCGGCGGCCATTTTGGACACGAGGAGAATCAGCGGTGTTCGGTGCAAAACCTATGGAACTAAAAACGGATACTTTATCTGCCGAACACCGCTGGAGGCTGCCGCCCACCTTCTATTTCGTTGAGGCATACGAACACCGGTCAGTTCGGGAGTTTCTATCATTCGTATGGACTTTACCCAGGTAGCCGTCCCATGGAGTCATTCGTATATCGAAGGACTTGTGAGAGACTTTGACTCCATGGCGATTGAACTATGTACATCGGACCTGAGCGCTATTCGGTAGGAATATGCCCTCAGATCCAGGCTATCTGGGGATACGTTACACAAACCATATGCAATCGGTATTTCTGACTTTATGTATTTTATTGTATTTTTCTTATTATGTTTTAAAATGGCGATGGTCTCTATCCTTGGAGATAATTAGGTTTCTTCCTAATTATCTCCGGGATAGAGAAGAAGGATTTATGGGTAAAATGGGAAGGGCTTGTATTGAAGCCACTGCAATTGGCTACTGTCCAATATGTTTTACAGTCTTCCACAAGGTCCCCTAGGGGAGTGTCCACCTTGTGGAGACCCGCATAAATACCGGGCAGGTAGCCCCCATTAAACACATTCCTGTTTGACCTTCAAGACAGAGCTTTGTCTCGTTTGTGGAGGGATTTACTATTGGGACAGCGTTTTCCTTTATTTCTAGCTGTGGAAGGATTTCGGATGGATTGCTGATAGGGAGTTGCCGCATTCGTATGCTCCGTTCGGGAGTTTTGCGATCGGTTGGACTAAAACTGCATTTCTGGAGAAAGGGGATTATCTACTAAACGGCGGCTCCGTTCCCCTGGCGGTGAGTGTCGTAACAATTGGTGGCAAGCGACGGGATGAATCCCACCGCCCTGAAGGCCAGCTACACACCCCAGATTGGAAATGCAGTATGAAGACTTAAGGCGTGCTACCCTTAAAGATATTTTGGAGCGCAGAGGACGATCAGCAAGTAATCTCAAGAAAAGGGAGATTATTTCTATATTGTTGGAGATGGATGCAGCACAGGGAATGGAGAGAGCTAATGTGCCTGGCCTGCTGGATTTAACATCCGAGGAGATATCGTTTAACCGGGCAGTCCAGATAAGGCTAGCACACTTTGGCCCCAACCCTGCAGCGGATATTGTGGTGCAAGTACAAGCCGCAGTGGCAGCACAACAGGCGCTCCAGAGGAGAGGAGCTGCAGCAGCAGAGGTACCTTATAATAATAATGGAAGGAAAAAGGTACCATTTGCTGCTTTTAGAAATTTTGTTGAGACTGAAGGAGAGATAGACGGGTTCCTGGCTGACTTTGAAAGACAGTGTGCCTTACACCAGGTGCCCGCAGAAGAATGGGTTACCATCCTCTCTGGGAAATTATCCGGCCGGGCCAGTGAGGCTTTTCGGGCCATCCCAGAGGAGGAAATCACCAGTTACCGGGCAGTAAAAGATGCCCTTTTGGCCCGATACGCTGTTACCCCTGAGGCGTACCGGAGGCGATTCCGGGACACTAACAAGCAGGTTGGTAATTCCTATGTGGAGTGGGCATGCAGGGTACACCGCAGGGCAGCCCAATGGATGGCAGGGTGCCAAGCGGTAACTGGGGAAGAGGTGCTGCAAGTATTTCTACTAGAACACTGCTTTGACCGGTTACCTGCAAACCCGCTACCTTGCCTGAAGCTGCTCTTCTGGCCGATGAATACACGGATGCATGCAAGCTAGACCAGACAGCAGCCAAGGTCCCTACTCAAGTAGAATACAAACCGGCAGCACCTCCAACCACTAACGTATATCACCCCCCAGCGCAACGTACCCCCACTATGCCACCAGCGACCAACTATGGGCAGCCAGCCCGGTTCAATGCCCGGGATTACTCGCAGCAGATCCGGTGCTATGGATGCAAGCAACTGGGGCACAAGAGACCAGAGTGCCTATTGAACAATGCCAACCAAGCACAGTCCTGGAGAAGACCAGCCGTCGGAGCCCAGCAGCCACCTCAGCCTTCTGCTCACTGCTTTGAGCAGGAGGAGTTTTGGGGTATCCTACATGAGGCAGACCCAGTGCAAGCAGCTCAGCAGGAAAACCGCCAACAGCACAGACAGACCATTAAGCTAAATGGTAAAGTGGTCACTGGTCTGAGAGACACCGGAGCTACTATGACTCTGCTCCAAAAGAACCTTGTTTCCGAACACCAACATACTGGAAATACTGTGGCAGTGAGGGTAGCAGGAGGCGCCGTGTTCCGTCTGCCTGTTGCCCGGGTTCATTTGGACTGGGGAGTGGGCTCTGGACATTTGAATGTGGGGGTTATGAAGGATTTGCTTGCTGATGTTTTGCTGGGAAATTTTTTGGCCCCTTTGGTTTCTGCATATGCTCCCATGGGACCTGCCGAGGCCAACACAGTGACTACCCGTGCTCAGACCCATGCTGCTGGAACCAGCCCACCTGCTGCTGAGACCCAGGTAAGAACCGATTCCCCGACTGATACCCCAGGGCAGACTTTGGTTAGCTGGGATTCCCCAGAGGAGTTTGGGAGGGAAACCCAGACAGATCCATCCCTCCAGAAATATAGGGACAGAGCAGATACTGGAGAGGAAGGAGTAGATGGAGAGCGGTATGAGTGGGTGGGGGACAGGTTATATAGGATCCCTAAGCCATCCCAGAAGAATGTTGGCCCTCCGCCGAATCGACAGCTGGTGGTGCCCGCAAAGTACCGGCAAGAGATTCTGCGGATAGGGCATGATGTTCCGCTAGCCGGACATGTAGGGTCCCGCCGCACAGCCTGTAGGATTATGCAGAACCTTTTTTTGCCCAGGGTTTAATCAGGCTGTGCGGATATATTGTAGCACGTGTGACACTTGTCAACAGGTAGGAAAGCGGGGGGACCACCCAAGAGCTAGGCTTATGTCGATGCCTATTATTGGGGAGCCCTTTGCCCGCATAGCTGATGATATTGTGGGTCCACTGGCCAGGGCTAGTCCATCCGGTAAGAAATACATTCTCACCGTGGTGGACTATGCCACTCGCTACCCAGAGGCAGTAGCGCTGTCTAACATAGAGGCAGAGACAGTTGCTGATGCCCTGGTTAGGATTTTTACCAGGGTCGGGTTCCCTAAAGAGATTCTCTCTGACCAGGGAACCCAATTTACCGCTGTGCTCACCCAGCAGCTGTGGAGGGTGTGCGGCATTAAACCGATACTTAGTTCCCCATACCATCCACAGACTAACGGTCTCTACGAGCGATTTAATGGCACCCTCAAACAGATGCTGAGGACCTTTTCTGACACTTGCAGAGACTCTGCCTCATCTGTTGTTTTCCTACAGAGAGGTGCCCCAGGAATCTACTGGGTTCTCCCCCTTTGAGTTGCTTTATGGGAGAAGGGTCCGCGGACCCCTAGATCTCATTAGAGGCCACTGGGAGGGGGAGACAGAGCAGGAAGGAACCCCCATGGTACCGTATGTCCTGGAACTCCGGGACCGCATGGAGAAACTGTCTCTGATGGTAAGAGAGAACCTCCAGGTGGCCCAGGGGAGACAGAGGGAATGGTACGATCGGGGTGCCCTGCAGTGAGTCTTCCAGGTTGGGCAGAAGGTGCTAGTGCTCAAACCTGTGAAGGCGAACAAGATGCAGGCATCTTGGCAGGGCCCGTATAAGGTGTTAGCTCAGGTGTGTGATACTACCTACCTTATAGCCAGCTGTTCAGATGACAGGATCCAGCGATTCTTTCATGTGAACATGCTAAAGGAGTATCAGGAACGACCCGAGAATGTAGCTGCAGTATGTGCCCCGGCTGCAGACGATACAGAAAGTTTACCCTTACCCGACTTGTTAGCAAGAGATTCCCAGACTGACCTGACTAGCCTCGTACAGCTAGGGGACAGGTTAAGCCCCACAGAGAAGGGACAGGCAAGACAGCTTCTGTGGGAGAAGCAGGCGACGTTCTCCCAAGAGCCCGGCTACACTATCCTAGCTGTACATAAGGTAGAGACCCCTGGACAGAACCCTCTGCGACAGCCCCCTTACCGTATCCCTGAAGCAGTCTGAGAAGGAATGCGGAAGGAGATACAGGAGATGACCCAGCTTGGGGTCATCGAACACTCCGATAGCCCTTGGGCCTCCCCTGTAGTCCTGGCGCCTAAGAAAGATGGGACCCGGTTCTGTGTGGACTACAGGAGGCTCAACGAGCGGACCACCACTGACACCTACCCGATGCCCCGGGTAGACGAATTACTAGATCGCATTGCCAGGGGACGCTATCTGACCACCATAGACCTGTGTAAGGGCTACTGGCAGATCCCCCTGGCCGAGGACGCTATACCCAAGTCGGCCTCCGTCACCCCATTTGGCTTATACCAATTTAAGGTCATGCCATTTGGGATGAAGAATGCCCCAGCTACCTTCCAGCGTATGGTGGATAGGCTCCATGATGGATTCCAGGAATTTGCTTGTGCATACCTGGATGATATTGCGATCTACAGTGGGTCCTGGGAGGAACACCTGGTGCATGTAGGGGTAGTACTGGACAAAATTCGGGCCGCTGGCCTGACATTGAAGCCAGAGAAGTGTCATCTAGGCATGGCTGAAGTGCAATACCTGGGTCACAGAGTGGGGTGTGGGAGCCAGAGACCAGAGCCAGCTAAGATAGAGGCAGTAGCTAACTGGCCCACACCTATCACTAAGACCCAAGTATTAGCCTTCCTAGGGACAGCAGGGTATTACAGACGCTTTGTCCCCGACTACAGCTCTATCGCTAAGCCCCTGACGGACCTGACGAAGAAAAACCTTCCTAAACAGGTCCTGTGGTCTCCAGCTTGTGAAGCTGCGTTTCAAGCACTTAAGCAGGCTCTCGTGAATGCCCCTGTCCGGCTGCCCCAGTTCCTAACAAACGTTTACTCGTCCATACAGATGCTTCCATGTATGGACTGGGGGCTGTGCTGAGCCAGGTCGGGGAAGATGGAGGAGAGCACCCTGTCGCATATCTCAGTAGAAAGCTGTTACCCCGAGAAGTGAGGTATGCGGCAGTGGAGAAAGAATGCTTAGCCCTGGTCTGGGCATTGAAAAAGTTAAGCCCTTATTTGTATGGACAGGAATTTTCCCTTGTGACGGACCACAATCCCCTTGTCTGGCTTAACCGGGTCTCAGGAGACAATGGTAGACTGCTGCGGTGGAGTTTAGCACTACAACCTTATAACTTCACCATCAGCTACCGACCCGGTAAGCAGAATGGGAATGCAGATGGGTTGCTGCGGCAAACCGATGTTCTTGCTACCTCCTAGTCCGGTCATCCCCAAGTTGACCCGCTAAAGGGCCAAGCCGGGTCTGCCGGAGTGTCCCACAAGGGGGGAGCCGTGTGACGAACCCATCTGTATAGACTTATATTGCTGGTTCGTATGTTTGCCTTGATTTCATGGATTTCCTGTCCGTAGGCCCTTGTTCGTCTGTTTTCCCTAGTACCGATTGAAACTACCGAACAAACGGCCACCCAGGAGAGGAGTGTGCTGCTTGCTAACACCTTGACCACAATTAGAACGTTGCGGTTAACCGCAGACACCTCTCCATTCCATTCGTACGGGTGGTCGTCGTTCGTATGCCGACCACGAGGCGGCGGCCATTTTGGACACGAGGAGAATCAGCGGCGTTCAGTGCAAAACCTATGGAACTAAAAACGGATACTTTATCTGCCGAACACCGCTGGAGGCTGCCGCCCACCTTCTATTTCGTTGAGGTGTACGAACACCGGTCAGTTCGGGAGTTTCTATCATTCGTATGGACTTTACCCAGGTAGCCGTCCCATGGAGTCATTCGTATACCGAAGGACTTGTGAGAGACTTTGACTCCATGGCGATTGAACTATGTACATCGGACCTGAGCGCTATTCGGTAGGAATATGCCCTCAGATCCAGGCTATCTGGGGATACGTTACACGAACCATATGCAATCGGTATTTCTGACTTTATGTATTTTATTGTATTTTTCTTATTATGTTTTAAAATGGTGATGGTCTCTATCCTTGGAGATAAATAGGTTTCTTCCTAATTATCTCCGGGATAGAGAAGAAGGATTTATGGGTAAAATGGGAAGGGCTTGTATTGAAGCCACTGCGATTGGCTACTGTCCAATATGTTTTACAGTCTTCCACAAGGTCCCCTAGGGGAGTGTCCACCTTGTGGAGACCCGCATAAATACCGGGCAGGTAGCCCCCATTAAACACATTCCTGTTTGACCTTCAATACGGAGCTTTGTCTCGTTTGTGGAGGGATTTACTATTGGGACAGCGTTTTCGTTTATTTCTAGCTGTGGAAGGATTTCGGATGGATTGCTGATCGGGAGTTGCCACATTCGTATGCTCCGTTCAGGAGTTTTACGATCGGTTGGACTAAAACTGCATTTCTGGAGAAAGGGGATTATCTACTAAACGGCGGCTCCGTTCCCCTGGCGGTGAGTGTCGTAACAACCATTCCTAGATTTCTTTTACTATTTTGGAGTCTTTTGTTATGGCAAATAATTTTATAACATGACAGGAGGCTTCCTATTTTGCATTAACTCTCTTTACTAAACTCCATAGCAGTAAAGAAAATGTAAAGAGCAACAGTAAATCAATGGCAGCATAGTGTATATAGGGGTCATGCTGCCTGGACACTTTGTCTTCCTTTATTGCTCCATTGCAGACAGGACAGACTTTTGGCCCCCTCCAGAGCCTTATATACCTTTATTGTGTATTTTCATTTATTGTATAAGTTTGTGTGCTTATTAATTGTAAGTTTATTTTCTACTTACTTGCCAGATTCTATCACTGCTTTTAGAAGCAGTGTGCTTAGTTGGCCGGCAGTCATAGGGGTTTCCCTCCCCTCCCCTACCCCTTATTCACCCCTGGGACCCTGGCTCTCATCCCCACGGCCTCTGGGATAAAAGGATTACCTCCTCTGGATCCCTGTTATCGTCCGCCTTCATTCGCGGCTCCGGTCGTGTCGGTCCCTTCCTCCCGCGACCGGGTTATACTTTAGTCCCCGGCTTTGCGGCCTACACGCGGCGGCCATCTTGGATTGCGCATCTTGCGAGATCCGGGCGGCCATCTTAATTTCGCTGCGTGTGGGCCGCGAATGGGTTCTCCACCCTCTCTAGATGTCCCTTCTCCCTGTGAAGAAGCCTATTCTTACAGCCCTACCTTGGTGCCCCTGTGCTTACTACATTCACTGAAGCTTACTACATTCGTTGGCTGGGTCAGTCAGGTCAGTGCTGCTGCCTGTATACAATTGTGACCTGCACTTAAGGGTTCCAATCCCTGTGCAACCGGGGTGAGCCCCCATTATATGTACATAAGTACAGTGTTGCTTATTGGGAGACTAGCTTTTGCAGTTCTCTCCAACTGGGTGAGCCCCAGTTTTTAATAAGGTCGCCAACTATACCCTGCTGGAGTTTTATTGGACGGATGTATTACCTACCATAACCACTACATTAGCAGATCCCATGCCACACTACCTATACCTAAGACCTAGGTGCCATTGCTATAGTGCCTATCTGTGACGTGTATCACAAGCCTACTCTATACCATGGAAGACTCCCAGAATACCCCTGTGGACTTCTGAGCCATGATTAATGCAGCTGTTGCCACCACATTCACAAGCTTGTCGACACGGAGCTGCAAGAACTGAGGGGCACAGGAGCCATCCAGCCGGCCGACGGCTCTGGAGGCTTTTTCAGCAATATTTTTCTGGTCCACAAAAAGACAGGAGAATTCCGCCCTGTCATCAACCTGCGAGACCTCAACGCATACGTGGTATACCGCCACTTCAAGATGGAAGGCATCCATCTCTTGCGAGACCTCCTGCGGGACAACGACTGGTTCACCAGGCTAGACCTAAAAGATGCATACCTTTCTGTCCCAGTGCCCCAGATTGTCGACCTCTCCTTCGATTCCTCTGGCACGACCGTCCTTGGCAATTCACCTGCCTCCCTTTCGGGCTCCATGGTGTTTCACCAAGCTCCTGAAGCCAGTGATAGCCCACCTGCGCTCGAGGGGCATACGGTGCATCATCTACCTGGACGACATCCTCCTCTTCTGCTCCAAGGAGTTCAGGCTACGTCAACACACTCGCCTCGCAGTGGCGCTACTGGAATCCCTGGGTTTTGTGGTGAACTGCCAGAAATCGGACGATACACTTCCTGGGGTTCGAGATCGACTCCACATCATGCACTCTGAGACTACCATCATCGAAGATCTCGTCCATTCGTAAGAAAATCCGCAGAGTCCTTGGTTGCGACACCATCCCGTTGCGCAACTTAGCCAGAATCGTGGGACTCCTCTCCGCCTCCATTCAGGCCATGTTTCCAGGCCCCCTTCACTACAGGGCCATGCAACGACTCAAGGCAAGATTCCTGCGCCGCAGACCAACGTACGATCAACCCGTGCCCGTGGCAGAGGTTCGCGAAAACTGTCATGGTGGTTGGACAGCATGCAGGCCTGGAACGGCAGGGCCATATTCGGAGACACCCTGGATTTCATACTGGAGTCCGACGCCAGCTTGTGGGGCTGGGGCGCCACCAGCGGTACCACGTCCATGGGGGGAACATGGACAACACAGGAGCTCTCCATGCACATAAATTGCCTGGAGCTTCTGGCGGGTTCATTCGCGATCCACAACCTGGCTCAGAGAAAATCCAACTGTTGCATCCTCCTTCGCAGTCCGATATATCAATCGCCTGGGGGGTGCACGCTCCCGCCTTCTGTCGGACATCACGAAGGACATCTTCGACTTCTGTCTTCCCCGCAACATCGCACTCCAGGCCGAATACCTCCCAGGAGAGATGAACCTCACAGCGGACTGGTTCTCTCACCACTGGAGGGACGCCAGTGACTGGAAGCTGGACACGAGAGTATTCCAGGCCATCGCAGCCCGGAGGGGTCCTTTTCACCTGGATCTGTTTGCCTCCAGCAACAACCACCAGACTCCAGAATTCTTCAGCTTGCTCCCAGATCCGGAAAGCAAGGCAACGGACGCATTTCTCCAACGTTGGCCGACCAGGGGAGCCTATGCTTTTCCCCATTCGCTATGATTGCGAGAACCCTACATCAAAACTCCAGATGCAACGAGTGACACTGACGCTTATCACACCATTGTGGCAGAGCCAACCATAGTTCCCGGACTTTCTGGCCTCCTCATGCAAGGACCCTCTACTCCTACTGTCCTTCCCGGACCTCCTCACGGATCCCAAAGGGAATCTTCACCCTTTAATACTAGAAGATCATCTACCCCTTTTGGCTTGGATGCTTTCCGGGGTTCCTGGCAGGTCAGCGGACTATCGCAGGCTGCTAGAGACCTCTTATGGGATTCATGGGCCCCCGGAACTAGATGCTGCTACCTTTCAGCTTGTGCCTCCTGGTCTACTTGGTGCGTGGAACGGGACTCCGATCCATTTACTGCCCCTATACCTTTGATTCTTAATTTTCTATCATCCTTGTTTTCAACGGGCCGATCTTACCGTTCCATTAACGTTGTTCGTTCAGCGATTTCTGCGGCTCACACTCCCATCGGGGACCTCCCGGTTAGCAGGGATTCTCTAGTCTGACGACTTCTCCGCGGTATGCGGCTACGACGCCCTCCAGGCCCTAAGTACAACCGTCTCTAGGACGTCGGGCTGGTCCTCCGCTTTATCCGAGATTGGCACCCTAACGAATATTTGTCCCTCCGACAATTGTCAACTAAGTTCGCTTTCCTGCTTTGCCTTTCCGGCAGGTGTCCGATGTACGTGCTTTTGATGTCGACGCTTTTGATGTCACTCACGAGGGGGTCACATTCAGTATCTCCCGACGTACCAAGTCAGATTCAACGTTGGTTTTTTATCCTTTTTTCCCGGACAACCCGCAACTCTGCGTGGTTTCTGCTCTTCGCAGGTACATCATGGTTATCTCCCCTCTTCAGAACTCGACATCGGGCCAACTCCTGGTCTCCTACATTAGACCCCACGCCCCAGTCTCTGTCACCACTCTAGCTCGATGGATCCGCTGGATCCTTTCTCTCGTCGGTATAGACCCCTCACTCAGCGCCCATTCCGTACGCGGGGCGGCGGCCTCCTCAGCCTTTCTGGTGGGAGCATCCTTGTCAGATATTCTGCGGGCGGTGGATTGGTCTAGGGAATCTCCCTTTCGTCCCTTCTATTTCCGCACTCCTCCTTCTGCGGGGTTATCTCTGCTTCAGCGTTAAAAATGCAAAATAGGAAGCCTCCTGTCATGTTATAAAATTGAAGATTATGCTAGCTTTAGTGTACTAATAATCTTAATTTTAATAAGGACAGGAGGCGAGTATTTTCCCTCCCTGGTGTTCCCTCCCCTGATGCACCTCGGGGGGGTGGGGGGGGGGGTGGATCTCGAGGTGATGAATGTTTTATATTACAGGTTAGCTTAGTTGATTTACTCTTTATCAGTTAGTGGTCTACTCCGTTTCAGTGCAGATTGTAGAGACCCCAGTTTCAGCGTTTTCAGTAGCATGATTTAATGTATACTACCGTTATTATGGTTTGCTCTGTACTGTACCCACATACTACGCATGCTTATAAAGGTTCACCTGCTTGACCAGTTACGGTTCAGTACCTAACCTGTTTTATACTCTCATTTTCAGTGTAACCTTCTCCAGGACTGCCAATGGATGTCATTTCGGGATAACCCATGACTCCGCCTGTTTGGTTGATGACCTCGTTGTCTCTCACCCTCTTCGTTTTGATAATTGGGAGTCTCCACAAGTTCAGCGATCCCTGGAGGATGAACCTACTGCTTTTGTTTGGTTTGGTTATCTCAGTGTTCAGTGTTCAGTCAAGACTTGGATGTCGCTTAAAGAAGGAAGTGTCCAGGCAGCATGACCCTTATATACACTATGCTGCCCATTGATTTACTGTTGTTCTTTACGTTTTCTTTACTGCTATGGAGTTTAGTAAAGAGAGTTAATGCAAAATACTCGCCTCCTGTCCTTATTACAATTAAGATTATTAGTACACTAACGCTAGCATAATCTTCAGTTTTATAGTGTAAATCTCTACATAGAATCCTAAGTACTCAGGTGAAATATAAGGTTTGGCATGGTGTATAATAAAGTTGTATGTGAATTCATTTGTATATTTCCTAATCATAAAATTGATAATATTAAGTAAACCCTTAAGGATTGGAGGTGCCATAAATAAAACACAATATTATTTAGTGCGAAAGACAAGACAGCTCCTCACTCTTTGGAGGAAGACTATTATCTGCAATGATGGCCAAAGCCTCCCTCACCATCAGTGTATCCGAGAGAATCGATGTGCTGGTTCTGATTCATGTAGAGACGCAGGAGCACACTCATCATCCACACAATAAAGTTACAGTGTGTTAATAAGACTCCTTTATTTAGGTAAAATGATAATATTTATGTGTAACAGAAATGGTTTACAGATTTCGCATGAATAAATCTTGAAGCATTACTTTATTACAAGACATTATTTACTGAGCAGCATTAATTTAATCTTGGTTGTAAAAAAAGAATGAAAAAAAACCTGTACTTTAAACAGTATTTAAGAATAATTAATTATTTTCACAAAATGCGGGTTCTTTTCACAAAATAGTGAGCTAAAAATCAACTACAATTTTGGCCCAATAAGTTCCCTAATTTTCCCATCCTAGATTTTTTTTTTATCTAGATTTTGCAAGTTGTCAACTAAGCCCAACATTTTAATGAAATACAAACATGTGGAGTTGGTGGCTATAGTCTGTGCATGTCTAGTGACTGTGCTGTGTTACCAGTCGAAATGAATAATGAATCATAGTATATTAGGAGATCATTCTAAGTTTTTGTGACGCCCAGAGACCCATTGTATTGTATTTACTGCCATCTGTTCCCTTTAATCCAGACACTCATATCCTGTAATCGTCTCCTCTGGTTGTGTACATATGATACGCAATGCTAATATTTGCTGACTCAGGGACCTGATGCAGTATTTAATAACCATGGAATGGTATATTCAATCCGGTGTAATTTACTGATTACTGCAGTATTTTAGCTTCATTCGAACACCGGAACTGAAAAAGAATGTCTTGTTTAATTACATTGTAGTTATTGTACGAGTTTCTTTCTCTTTTTTTGTGGTTGACTACACATTTAACTTCTCTTATAATACTAAATATTGTTCAAGTCTGCTTTTTGTCACGTTTTACTGTATATATAATGTTATCTCTATGTAGTACTAATTGTCAAAATGTATTTATTATTATTATATACTGTTAAATTGTTATCCTAAGAACAGTTCTGTTATCTGGCCACAAGGGGGCCACGAGAAAGTTTTTCGTGAACTTTGAGATAGGTAACGATTAAAACAGCTTTGCCCCATTATTACTGAGTAGAACTAGGATACAGTAAACATATAACATTTTTAAACATGATCAGTTTCTACATTATAAAAGGTATTATTATGGGTTCATCGTTACGCTCAGAGACAATTAAAACACAAAGAACTGGATCCTTCGAAGAACAGCTTTTCATATATTTGCGTATTGTGTGTTGCTGAAATATCGGGGGAATAAGCAGTGAGACAATGTACAGTATCAGTTGTAATAGTAAGGATCGGTTACTTTGTTTGAGTAAATATATTCCCAGCTGCTGATATAATCTGTGAAACGTGTCTGATCGAGGCATGAAACCCCATACAGTGAATAATAGACATCATTTGGTTTCAAGCGATTTTGAAGCGATTGGAGATTCATCCGAACTTAAGTCGCCATATGGACAAATCATAAACAAAAATAATGGACCGTTAACGAGCCATTTATTGGTTTCATGATTTGTAGTTCCGGTCCTGGCTTAGAAAATAAGATGATTGGTGGTTAGGGGACAGTCACTAAATGTGGATTTTATTCATAGTTAAGGGAGAAATAGAGAGAAATACGAAGGAGCAATAAAAATAAATGAATCTATATTTACATGTTAATATATTACGTATGCAATCACAACTTCAATTGTTTATATAGTGTCAACATATTTTGCAATGCTATACAATAGGTGAGACAAGACAAACAATTCATTCTAACAAAACACATTTGACCTGTGGGAACACTAGGTGCACTGCCCAAATGACCTGTAAGAGGATGAGGGACAGATATGCAGAGGGAGGTGTATTGGGAATGTTCTGGATATAGCTGAAATGGTGGGAGGGTAGGTATGGAGGTGGAAGCACAGTAGATAAGACATGGCAGGCGGGGGTTTTAAGGGATGAGATGCTAAAAGGCGAGCTGATAGGTGTCTCTAAATACATTTGTTTTTAAAGATTTTTTTAAGAACTGCAGAGCCAGGGAGAGTCAAATGTGATGTAGGAGGGCATTCAATAAGGAGGGGGCAGCCCTGGAGAAGGCCTGCAGGATAGAGCAGGATAGTAACAGGTTGCTGGGGGAGTGAAGAAGCTAGGTTTGAACAAATCTGCTAATGAAAGAGGAGGTATATGTGGGGGCACAGTTATGGAAAGCATTGCAGGTAAGCATGAGAACCAAATCCAAATTAAACAGGAAGTCAGAGTAGAGGCTGACAGAGAGGTGAGGTTTGAGAGTAAGGTGCATAAGTCCCTGTCTTACACAAGATGCTACCAAGGAGCTTGTCCATGCTCAAGTAATTTCCTGTGTGAAGCCCTGCAAGGGCGAGTTGGCCGTACGGGTGCAAACAGTACCCAATGTAAGGACTGACAGAGGGGTGAGGTGTGAGAGGACCGACTAGAAAGGAAAACCAGTCTGGCGGCAGCATTCATTGCAGACTTTAGAGGGCAATACGGCTTTTGGGAAGACCAATCAGGAGAGGGTTACAATAATTCCTTCTCTGTCTCTTTCTTTTGCAGTACGTCTCGCGGGTTGCTCCCTTTCTATCGAATAGCCTGCCTACCGCCATCAGACTCTCCCTTAGTCTTCAATCATTTAAGAAGTGCCTTAAAACCCATCTCTTTAGGAAAGTTAATGGCCTCCCAGAGTAACCTCTACCTTACATACCTGTCACTTGCTCTCTCCTAAAGGGCAGCACTCTACTATCTCCTCCAGCTCTGCTTCACTCCCACCTTATTTGATTGCTATTTCCTGTCCTAATGTGTTTTATACCCCACCTCCGATAGACTGTAAGCTCGTTTGAGCAGGGTCCTTTTCAACTTATCGTTCCTGTAAGTTTTCTTGTAATTGTCCTATTAATAATATTGTAAAGTGCTGCGGAATCTGTTGGCGCTATATAAATGGCAATAATAATAATAATAATAATAAGTCTGGCAGAATCATTCAATATGGACTCTAATCGGGCAATCTGGGCAATTTTCATTGCAATTGTTAATATTAATATTAATATAATTATTATTATTATTATTGGCATTTATGTAAATGCAAATACAAATGTGACAAACTGTTACAACGGATCAGGACTCTGATCGAACAAGTTTACAATCTAGAGGAGGTAAGTTTTAAAAACACAATAGGAAGTACAGATTGGGGATAGCAGCCAAGTGACAGCGTGGGGATATCAGCCAGCGTGGGGATAGTAGCCAAGGGCAAGGTAATGACAACATTGGTAGAGGAGAGTGAAGAGCAGTCTGGACCCACAAATTCATTTGAAAAAGTAAGAGATATTTTGAGAAGTGACAATTACCATAGGACACCATAGGCTGTTCTGAAGAGATGAGTATTAAGGGACTTCTTAAATTACCAGGGTAGAGTCTGATGGGGGAGGCAGGCTGTTCCAAAGGAATGGAACTGAACAAGAGAAGTCCTGCAAATATGAGTTACAAGCAGGGGACTGGAGAAAGTAATTGGCAGAGAGGGATATATGGCTCAATTCATGAAGAAATGTAGTTGAGGCAGAGTTGTTTAGAACTTTGTAGGGGGTGGTTAGTATTTTGAATTGAATCCTGCAGGGCACGGAAAGCCAGTGCAAAGACTGACAGAGAGGTGATATGTCAGAGGAGTGATGGGAGAGAACATTGTCAAACTATATATAGTGCTAACATGTATTCACCGGCTTCTGATAATGCACGACTCAGGAATAGTGTAGAATAGTGAATTCAGTTGGGATAGAATGCTGGAGATAATAGAAGGTCAGGTCACCAAGACAGTGTTACTTTCTGTCTCTATAGTCCTCTGCACATTACAATGTCAAAACATCACCAATATGGCATATGGAGCAATTCTGATGCCTTCCTAGATATATAGCAAGGGATGAGTTTAAATTAACTTTCTACATCACAGCCGTAGTGGTGGATGGTGCTAATATCAATGGTGGTCTATCACAGGAAGTAGTCAATCTACACACCCCACCGCAAATATCTCTCTTACATTCTCCATGTCATGCTTTGCCATGTTACTGACAGATGGTCCCAGATTTAATGCAGTTTCCTTCAATTCTCAGTCTGTAGTGTGGAAAGTATGGTTGGTGCCACTGATTATACAAAATTCATGCTTCCCCTGCAAGCCCACCAGTTATTTAAATACTCATGAATGCCTCGGGACGTTTGTAAAAGAAGAAAAACTACCACAACAAGAGGACATAGTCTTAAATTAGAGGGGCAAAGGTTTAAAAATAATATCAGGAAGTATTACTTTACTGAGAGGGTAGTGGATGCATGGAATAGCCTTCCATCTGAAGTGGTAGATGTTAACACAGTAAAGGAGATTAAGCATGCGTGGGATAGGCATAAGGCTATCCTAACTATAAGATAAGGACAGGGACTAATGAAAGTATTTAGAAAACTGGGCAGACTAGATGGGCCGAATGGTTCTTATCTGCCGTCACATTCTATGTTTCTATGTTTCTATGTGATATATAGTTTCAGGATGAATCTGTCATATTCTGTAATTTGATAAAAAAAATTATAGGCACCAGTCAGGAAGTTAAAATATTAATTTCTATAAAATAACATGGAAATTAGAAAATTAATAATGAACTATTAAATGTTAAAATACATATTTCGGGCTGATTATTCTAAACTGGGGATAATTTGTATCTTTCATCAGTCAGTCCAAGAAAAAGCACAAGGGACTACAGCACATGGACTACAGACACTCACGGAACATAGCAATTCAAACATATTTCTTATCCCAAGGGGTGTGATGGAACAAGACTGCAGAGCTGAGTTTATTAATAGTTTGGGTCATGAGTAGACATTTGTTTTATTTATCGCACTTTGACATATGATCGCAGGCAGTTTCAAGCAATTCCCAGCACATTAACATTATTTTGAGTTAGACAAAATAGAGGATGAAGATCCGTGAGTGTTTCAGCGTGGAGACAGCCATCTTGTGATTGCATCACATTGTCCAAACCCTCAGTGACAGTAGCTCGTAAGAAAGCAAGGCTGTGATGTCAGCAGTCAGTCAGAGCCTGTGATTGGCTGGGGATCTAACGGCATTCCATTGTGCAGGACAGACGAATAGCTTATTTGAACGTGCTCTGGATACTGTGTTGCCCATGCTACATAACTTAGACCTTGATTGGAAATATTTTTTGATAAACTTTTCAAATGATTAATTATTAGGAAAGACATTTCTACTAAGCTATTTTAAAAGAAATATTAATATATGTTTTATATATGATATATTTTCTGATATTTTAATGTTTTGAAAAAAATCATTGTAAAATGTATCCAAAAATATTACATCGAGGCTTCAGCTAGAATAATTTTATTTGCTAAAAAAAAATCCAACATCTGATCAGCAGGTTTGTAAATGGTGAACACGTGCTATATATGCTTACAAACAAAGTGTTTAAATCCAGTCTAATTCCCCATGAATATATCTGTGTCTACAGCTCTAATTCTGTCTGTTCTTTGTCTGTGTTACGTTCTCATCAAAGTATCAGAATATGATGATAACTGAGGGGCTTATTTACTAACAGAGAATTGCAGAACGTTAACTGCTGAGTACCAAAATGTAGGTTAAAATTGACAGAAATTAGATAAAAAAAAAAACTTTTCTAAATTAGAGATTCTTTACAACTCATTATATCATGATGCCTCTCACATTCACAAAACCTTTGAAATATACAGTTTAATAGGCAGGTAGCAGACTCCAAGCAAAGGAGAGAAGGATCTGAATGTCTCTTTTATTTATCCATTTCTATAGACTATTGGGTTTAGATTTAGTAGATGTCATGACAAAGCATGCATCGTATTAAATTAGAGTTTATTCACTGGATTGTGGTGATATAATAATCAAATCATAACATTTTAAAGCAAAACAGCTGACGGAAAGACAAATTCAACTCAGTTAGTAATAGCTTGATTATTTTCCCTAAATGAAATTCCCTACAATGTTGTATTTAGTGCATGAATCCAATTGTTTGTAGAATTTTGTAGAATGTTCTGTATCTGGAAAAGTTAAAGAAACACAAACATGTATTCCTGGCACTATAGTGGTATAATGACAATTTAGGTCTCCGGTCAGCGCTGTGGCCGTGGTATAGCGCGACCGGGCCACTTTAAAAAAAAAAAAAAAAAAGCAGCCGCAAGTGCTGCTTGGAGGAAGTGGTTATTTCCTCCCAGCTCACTCTTCGCGCGAGCAGCGCGCGCGCAAGTGAAGAAGGAGCTGCGCCGACTCCCATCATCCCCAGCCACCCTCCTGCAAAGGTAAGAGACAGGAGGGTGGCTAGAAAATGAGCACTGTGTGTGTGTGTCTTTCTGTGTATGTCTGTATGTATGTCTGTGTATGTATGTATGTCTGTCTGTGTATGTCTATGTATGTATGTATGTCTGTCTGTATGTCTATGTATGTGTCTGTCTGTCTGTCTGTCTATGTATGCATGTATGTGTATGTATGTATGTCTATCTGTGTATGTCTATGTATGTATGTATGTCTGTATGTATGTGTCTGTCTGTAAGTCTGTGTATGTATGTATGCATGTCTGTCTGTATGTCTGTATACATGTATGTGTATGTATGTGTCTGTCTGTGTATGTCTGTATGTATGTCTGTGTATGTACGTATGTCTGTATGTATGTCTGTCTGTGTATGTCTATGTATTTATGTATGTCTATATGTATGTCTGTATGTCTGCATGAATGTATGTCTGCATATCATTATGAACGTATGTCTGTATGTATGGATGTCTGTATGCATGTATGTCTGTCTGTAGGTCTGTATATATGCACGTATGTCAGTCTGTATGTATGAATGTATGTCTGTATGCCATTATGAATGTATGTGTGTATGGATGTCAGTGTCTGTATGTCTGTATGTATGAATGTATGTGTATGTATGTATGTATGTATGTATGTCGGTGTCTGTATGTATGTATGTATGTGTCTTTATGTCTTCATGCATGTGTGTCTGTATGTATGTTAGTATGTGTCTGTCTTTTACTATGTATGCCTGTGTGTGTGTGTCAGTATGTATGCCTGTATGCGTGTATGTCTGTTTCAGTATGTGTGTCTGTTAGTATGTATCTGTGTCCTTTTGTATCAGTGTGTGTGTTTGTGTCTGTGTATGTATTCCTGTGGGTGGTATTTGGAGGCGAACCCAGTGGGCGGTATTTGGAGGGCCCCAAAATTTCTGGTGGCGGCCATGGGTGTTACTAGGCAGTAATGTAAACACTGTTTTTTTCTGAAAAGGCAGTGTTTACATTAAAATGCATGCATGTCCAGGCAGTAGACACCAAAACAACTACATTAAGCTGGTGATTATAGGGTACATTTAACATTTTAAATTATCAGTTTGTTTTTGTAGTATGATTTAAATATATATATATATGAAACATGGGGGATGGGCATATATATATTCAGAAATCATGTCTAATCCCATCAATAACCTCTTTTTTTTGGCACCACTGGCTAGAAGCAGAATCACGACCCAACCGAACATGTTCGGCATTGCATGTTTTGGGTGGTCCGTGATTTGGCCAAATTGCAGGTCAGCCTGTAAAGAATCTCCAAGACTAGCAGTGTAGGAGCAGAATGGCTCAGTGCACAGGGCCCTCTTATAGTAGGCATTCAGGCACAGAAATATGCACAGCTTTGTTGACCCAAGAAGTTCAATCTTAGAGACCTAAAAGAATATGGACTACATGTAATGTACTTCAGGAAATGAAGTAGAACTTAAGATTTCTTGTAATCTCTTCAAACTCTGATTATGTTGATATTCATGGATGGGTGGATTGCTCCCTTCTAGGAAAATCATATAAAGAACTGGATTTATGATGAGAGATATAAAATGAAAACCAGTTCAATGGCATAAAATGTTCAGAGCAAAACTGAAGTATTGGGGGAAATCTACCATAACATCACAGAATAATGTACTAAAACCTCTCATCCCTAACATAATGTCCACCAATAGGAGAGTGAGGTCCACTGTTAGCAGTGACTGGTGTGTCGAGTGAATGAGCACCGACTGTCGCTGAAGCCTCTTTCTGCAGCTTGGCTCCAGGAGAAACTTTCCATACATGATGTGACATCTCAGTACCCTGACTCTATGAATCTGTAGTAAGGGCAGTTTTAAAGAGAGCTATGTCCCACATAAATATATGAACAAGTGGTTATGAGCAGATAAACTTTCTAGCACTTGGTGCACAGTCTGATCTTTTCTGTATGTACACAATTGTTTTACATTGTTCTGAACTGGCCATTTGAAGGACACTATTGTGAATTCATGTCAGTTCATAACAATCAGCACAGTATCCATTCCAAGTAAATTGTTGAAAAATTACCACTTTTATAACTGCAATGCTGACAATAGAAGACACTCACTGTTTAATTTTCTATGTTCTTATTTCAGTTATTGTTTCTTTAGATTCCAGCAGAATCCATCATAGACCATCAGAACATGGACTATCAATACCTAGAAACTCAACTAAGTCATGTCAACCCAGATCATTTATCCTTTAACCATTAGGTTGGAGGCAGGATAAGGATTTTCAAATGTGATATTACTTTAATACCCGTTGCTTAATGTGTTATGCAAGAGACAAAAAAAACTTTTTTGATAAAAAAGATAGTTACATAGTTACATAGTTACATAGCTGAAAAGAGACTTGCGTCCATCAAGTTCAGCCTTCCTCACATATGCTTTTGCTGTTGATCCAAAAGAATGCAAAAAACCCAGTCAGAAGCGCTTCCAATTTTGCAACAAACTAGGAAAAAATTCCTTCTTGACCCCAAAATAGCAGTCAGATGTCTCCTTGGATCAAGCAGCTATTACCCCACTAATTAGAAATTATATCCCTGTATGTTATGTTTTTGTAAGTATTTATCCAATTGCAGTTTAAACATCTGTATAGACTCTGACAAAACCACCTCTTCAGGCAATGAAATCCATATCCTTATTGCTCTTACTGTAAAAAAAACTTTTCTTTGCCTTAGATGAAATCTCCTTTCTTCAAGCCTAAATGTGTGACCTCGTGTCCTATGTATAGCCCTGTTTATGAATAGATTTCCAGATAATGGTTTGTACTGGCCCCAAATATATTTGTATAATGTTATCATATCCCCTCTCAGGTGCCGTTTTTCCAAACTGAAGAGATTTAAATTTTTTAACCTTTCTTCATAACTAAAATGCTCCATTCCTTTTATCAATTTTGTAGCTCGTCTCTGCACTTTTTCTAGTGCCATGATATCTTTCTTTAGAACAGGTGCCCACAATTGCACAGCATATTCAAGGTGTGGTCTTACTAGCGATTTATAAAGAGGCAAAATTATATTTTCATCTCGAGAATTTATGCCCCTATTTATACATGACAAAACCTTACTGGCCTTAGCAACTGCAGATTGACATTGCATATTTCTGCCTAATTTGTTGTCTATAACAATTCCCAAATCCTTCTCGTGTGTGGTTATCCCTAGTTCACTACCATTTAGGGTGTCAATTGCTTGTGCATTCTTAACCCCGAAGTGCATAACTTTGCATTTTTCTACGTTAAATTTCATCTGCCATTTTAGTGCCCAGTCCCCCAATCTATCCAAATCTCTCTGCAGCAAGGCAATATCCTGCTCACATTTTATTACTTTACAACGTTTTGTGTCATCTGCAAACACTGATACATGGCTTTCAATGCCCATTTCAAGATCATTTATAAATATGTTAATAGAAGCGGTCCCAAAACAGAACCCTGAGGGACACCAATTACCACTTTTGTCCAGCTTGAAAATTTACCATTTATGACAACTCGCTGTACTCTATCCTTAAGCCAATGTTCTACCCAAGAACAAGAGTATTCATCTAGACCAATTTCTTTTAGTTTGAAGACTAACCTATTGTGAGGAACCGTATCAAATGCCTTGGCAAAATCCAAGTAGATCACATCCACTGCAACACCCTGATCTATATTTCTACTTACTTCTTCGTAGAATGCAATTAGGTTAGTTTGACATGACCTATGTTTCATAAAACCATGCTGATTGCATTATAAGTCATAACTTTCGTAGGTCCTTGCACGACATCACATTAGACATAATATACTTGTTTCTATGTCTCTCTACTGGAATGTTACCTCTGGATATCTGCTTTATGTTCTGCGCTAGGTTTCTTCTGGCCTCATCTATCTATCTATCTATCTATCTATCTACCTATTCTCTATCTATCTATCTATCTATCTATCTATCTATCTATCTATCTATCTATCTATCTATCTCTCTGTCTATCTATCTATCTATCTATCTATCTATCTATATCTCTGTCTATCTATCTATTTTATATACAAGCTCCCATCCACTGTTTAGACTTTTCAAGATCTGAAGCTTTTGATATGTTATGTTATATGTCAAATTGCCTCTATGTCTTCTCAACATACCCCAGCGCTATATTATCATATCACTAATTCACCCCTCATTTGGATAATATCCCCATTTCTACCTGTCATTTCCTCATCTCTCTTTTTAGTATCAATATAGATGTAATTAATAAATTTAAAACATTTTACAGGAAGACTTATTTTGTTCATTCTCATGTCTACCATGACCAATACAGAAGATACAGGGTTATATACATTCTATGAATACAAATACAATGCATTTACAATATGTAATTATACATTGAGTCAAGCTACGTCTTAATTGAAGATGAATGTTTCTAGGAGATACGGAGATGTGGATTATTGAATCTTGCACTTTGTTTGCCAACATCAGCAGGAGGTAGCTGCTTGGCTCGCCTTATTTATGCAGCGAGGGAAGGAAAGTCAGGTGCTAGCAGAAGAACAGAGGACACCGGTGGTGGAAGTCGCTGGTGAGGACATGCTGCTTGGGTAGTGTAGGCGTTGATGTGGTTATGAACCAGAAAAGAATGTATCTTGATTCATGTGTTAGCCAGTTTAGTTCTTTTAAATATCATAATTATAGGTACTGTAATTCCACTGATGAACACAGTGACTTGGTATATTAAACAGAGTGTTTAATATACCAAGTTTAGTGAAATAGATATTTTCCTTACCCATTACTTTTTTTATATTTGAAATACTCTGAGTTTTAACATGTTTTTATAGGGGAAAGTGGGGTAAAATGAGGAAGAACAATCCATAAATATAGGGATGCTTCAGAGAAAATCTATGAGGTATGTGGGGGTGGGGGGATCACTAAACAGGTGGACAGGACACAGGACAGAGCTGAAGCCATAACAGAACAACCTCAGAGAAGAAACAATAGTTCAATAATGTTGGATTCAGGGTTCCACCACTGACCTGAAGAGAGACTGAAAAAATAGCCGAGGTTTGATGGAAGAATCGACCTTTCTCCATTAGGTCCTCTCCTTACCGCAATCTCACAACCTGTCTCCAATGTTTGCTACATTACTGTCTACCTTCCTTTCTAACAAATAGCATATCATATAATTTATATAAATACTACGGGCTGGAATCTCTTGAAAAATGGTTTACTTTGCTTGCTGTATAGCATTTCCTCCATTGAAGTCTAGGGGAAAATTGCTATTCAATAAGCAGAGTAAACCCTTACTTAGAGAAACCAGCCCTAGGTATCTGTATCTCATTATATATGCATGTCACCTTTATGTAATTACCCAATACCCTTTGTAATGTTAGCTTATTTGGGCGGGGTCCGTGTCACCTGTAGGCCGTACATGTTCTGTTAGAATTGAATCATATGTTTTGTTTACCGGCCAACCTCGTCTTGATATATTGATAATAACAAAGGTAATCACAGGTAATAGGTCATACAGGTAATAAATTCAATTGTGAGACTTCAAAAAAAGGTATAAATTAAACAAAACAAAAAAAGATTTGCATGGCTTACAATGGCCATTCTTTTGATGCTTTAATTTAGGGCAAAATTCTCTTAGTAGAACATTGATTTACACTGCGTACTGAATAGCAATTCTTCCATTGAGGTATTTGGGAAAATTAGCATTCAGTAAGCTCAGTAAACCCTCTCTCTGCAAAATAATCCACCCTTTAATGTCCACCTTGTAGGAAATGTCTAGTAATGAGATCATCTGACATTAATGACACAATGTATGAGTTTAAAGTATCATGGTCACAACCTGAACAAAATGCTAGCTATGAATTGTTTATTTTAATTAGAAAATACCAAACAATTTATTTTATAATTTACAGTCAGAACGTCCCATGTAAATTAAATTAACCTGTGCCATGTATATAGGTTCCATCAAACTGCATGCATGCTCACGGCACTAGATGGTACGCCCAGGTGTGCACACAGTGAAATGGCCTTTCTCAGGAGATACCCAAGCGTGAACGAGCTCACCTGGGGAATCATGCGGTGATAACGTTTCCCGGAAGTATGTTTCATAATTACCCACACTGCACTACTCACTCCAGTAAGAACAATGTAGCGTTTACTGGGAATGTGGAGTCCCGGGGACAAGACAATTCCTCTTTTAAAAAAAGATTAAAACAATCTTCTGGTTTTGATTAAATGTTTCAATTCAAATCAGCTTAAGGTGCAAAATAGAAATATAAATTTACGAAATCTATTTCAATTCATCTAGGTTAAAGTGCAAAGCATAGTTTCAACTGTAAATGGTTAGCAAATCGAAGACGTTTTGATGATATCATACAAAAGTCAAAACTTCAATTCTTCTCCTGATTAACATAAGTACGATCATTTTTCATTCAGCTCAAATTCAGCAGACATGTTTAAAGTGTTTTGTTTATCAGTGTCAACCATCTGAATAAATTACAGGATCGTGTTAAATAGACAGTGTTTTTACAGCTTATGAGGATGCAACAAAACAAATGGACAATATTTTAGGTGAGGATGTAAATAAGGAATCAAACTAGAACATAGAGGTCCGATTGGTAAGTCTACACTTGTTGGTTGAACAAGTCTATATTTGCATGACTCATCTACAATCTATAGTAGCCTAGCCTAGTAGGCTAGAAATGAATAATGGGACATGAAGTTTCGCAAAAGATGCAGAACATGGAATTGTGGGGGCAGCATGTTAGGAATTCTACCTGTAGTTAACACCCCAACAGGACAGCAAAGCATCGTGAAAGCTACCTTGCCCATTGTAGTTGAAACAACATAATATCAGAGGTAAGGAGTTCTCGGAACTCCATATGTTTTGGACTACATTTCCCTTGATGCATTGCCAGCATTATAGCTGTAACAGCATTATAGGATATGTAGTCCACAACATATGAAGTGACAAAGGTTGTTTACCCCTGTACTATACGAACATATAGCATGTAACAGGCAAACACTATACTAGAGGATGGTTAGAACAGATGATAACGATTTAGAAACAAATTAGTTAGGAAAATGATTTATAATACAAAAATAAATTAGCACTGGAATTAAGTCAGTGAGTAATTGCATATAATCTAACAACAAACAGGTTCTAAAAGGTTATTAGCATTTACGCTAGCTTTGGTAGCAGGCAACAGCAGCTCGTGTCATAAACCCCCAATCCCCTGAATATACTGGCTTATCGAAGACCTCTTTCCAGCTCACAGATGCTTTATTTTACTTGTCAACATATGGGAAATATCTGCTTTCTCTTTTACAAACAGTTGGTTAACATATCTGTAGAAAAAATGACATACAGATCATGATGAATTATGAAATAGACAGTGAAATTGGCTTTTTTTTGTGGAAAAATTTGATGCTAATTCTAGGTATATGTACAGTAAATCTGCTATATATAACAATTAGGTTTCAGTAGTTTATTGTAAAACTTTTTTTTTTTTAATCACACAGAGCTTCTCCTCTTCATGAGTCCTCGATATGCAGAAAGACTATGGAGTCCTGTAGATACAGAGCTGATGGCTGAATGTTGTGTGTTACAAATGCATCCATTGGATGCTGTGCCCATATATCTTCCAGGGGAGGGATGGCTTTGCTCAACACATGTGTCTGAGGTGGATAAGTCCCGAGGTATTATCATCGGGATAGAGTATTGTAATTTTTCCCTGCTTTTATACCACAAACAAGAGCACATGGACTGGAAATGAAGAACCTCGGCGTATACATTTCGAAATCCACCAGCGGAGGAGCTTGTGTCTGTTGTGTGAATACTAGAATGACCGTTTCGAGTAAGCAGAGCACGATGTTCAGCATCTCTTTTCTCATCTTCTGCATTCATAGTCATAAACCGTAAAACAACCAAGTTAAGGAAAGCTCCAATGACCGTGAGCCCTGCTAGTATGTAGACAAAGCTAAAGGTAACATACTGAGGGTTTTTTTGGAGAGCTGCATCCTTCTGCAGTGCAACATAGTCTCCAAATCCGATAGTGGTGAGTGTGATGAAGCAATAGTAATAGGCCTGGAAAAAGGTCCACTGTTCATAATACGAAAAAGCAGCAGCTCCAATGCACAAGGTGCTAATGCACGAGAAGAATCCAATAGTGACCATATTGGCCATAGATACCTCAGCTCTCCTCATGCCAAGGCACTTCTTTATACGATGAAGAAGATACTTAACGAGGGTATTTATCCTCTCGCCCAGGCTTTGAAACATGACCAGGGTCAATGGGATTCCCAGGAGAGCATAAAACATACAGAAGACCTTCCCTCCGTCAGTGCTTGGAGCAGCATGTCCATAGCCTAGAATAACAAACAAACAAAAAAAGCAATTACACACCGAGTAATGAAATTCAATATATAACAAAATCAGGTTTGTTCAACTGACATTGTGAAGATATTAAAAACAATGGTATCCAGCCCAATATTACAAGAGAAGGAGTCACAGAAATTCTTATTTTTTAATTGTAATAGAACAATTAAACTATTATCTCATGTATTTTTTTTAAAATTAAAAGATGGACTGTAGATTTTAATTGACATACATTGTTCTATGATACACTGTTGAATACCTTGATTTTGCTTTCATATTTGAAAGCATTGTGATTGGCTGAGACCAACACTTCTGATAATGTCAGCCAAATAGGCAGATCAGGATCGGAGTCTGCAGTAGCAGACTGGAATAAAGGTAAGATTTTACTATATTTAGGAGGTGATGGGGACCAGAGGGGCTAGATGGTGTTTTTAACACCATAGGATCAGGAATACATGTTTGTGTTGTGACACTAAAGTGTTCCTTTAATATAAGTTCCACATGCCTGTCAGCCTCACCATTCACGTACCACCCCAGAGCAAGTGAAATATATAGATGTTCTAATTACTGTGGCTGGGTGGCCGCTCTTTGATTATCATGAACGTTTATTCATTAAACAATCTGTTGGGGAAAGTTTATAACCAATTAGCAGCACTTGGGTTACAATACGAAAGTTATTAAAAAAAAATGTATCCAATCTGGCAGAGTTGGACATTTGTTTCCAAATTTTCAATTAAAGGCTTTAATTATAAATGTCAGTTCTCAATTCACCACAACTCACTGCATATTGAATAGAAACATTGACGTGATATGGTTTTATCTTTTGAACACAGTATTTAATGATACGCTAGGTTTGACTGATTGAAATTACACTGAAACAAAGAAGGTCTAGCTAAAACAAAACATTTTTGGAATAATGTAGTACCGTAGAAAGCCAACATTATCCTGACAGGTATACGAAAAATCCCCCGTGACACAACGCACTTTCACTTGACTCAGAACAAAATGTCACCTATGATCACCGCAGTCATGCATTCATTGTCCTACTTTAGTTATTAAAGATTTCCAGGCCAATACTGTGGTGACAGGGAATAGATATTTTGACGTTAATACCCAAAGGATGTGTTCTTTAATTACTTTTAATTCATGCGTGACCTTTCCTGACAACATTTCTGTTGGAGACACCTTTGAAATTTAATATATGTTAACAATAATTTTTGTCTTCTAGTAGAATTTTGAAGAGATAATGGTTGTGCTAATTGTTCTTATAAAGGGATGTACACACAGGGAAGATTGATGGTGTGTTAGCTCTGTCGATACCTGGTGGGATTGCACAACTGGTGGTTTTAGTATAGTCATGACTAATGGAGCTGCACATGTGTTTGTGTGATGCGACTTCGTGTCTGAAAGCTTTATGTCTAAATTATTTACGCTATTTATAAAGATGTAATCTAAATGCTACATATTTACAACATTGTATATCTCATTTGCAATATTTATGCAATATAGCCAACTGAAATGTGTTCATAACTTATATCAGATTAATAATATACATAGATACATACAGAACCATCATGTTTATATCATACACCAAATGGTCTCACCGTCTCAATAACTAGACAGTTAAATTCTCAATGAGTCACATAATGCTTTTTGGGGGACATCCATGGGACAAATCGTAGACCAGCCAGCTGATTCTTGTCCCTCTAAATCCATCCAGTTTTCTACTGTGAGTAATGAAGTTTTAGTGTGGTGTAAAACAATGAGCAATAAATATTATTGGTTGTAGCGGCTCATACCCTCTCCTTGCAGAGTTTATATTATATATATAATTTGTAAACTTGACATGCAATACTATTACTGCTGTTTAATATAATTCACAATCATACTTTTAATAACTATTAAAACCAATATCAATAAAAATACAATGTATAAATCTAGTTATTAAACCGGAGGTAACAAATTCATAGTAATTAAATGGCATGATCACATTTTTTGACTTGTACATTTTATTTAGTTTTTAAATCATATTCAAAGCAAAACGTATAGTAACAGAGATCCCAAATTACAGCTATACGTGAAATAATGGTTATATTGCTGAGCAGAGTGGTCACATAAAGAAAGGAGTGCTAACTGCATGAAATCAGGCTTTTCTCAAAACTATACTTTACCCAGTCTAAGGAACAATGTATTATATGGAACTCAAGAGGAATCAAAAGAACAGCAGTGGGTTTGTTACGTTGGGGGAAAAGAAAAATTACGAATGTGGGGACATCTTTATTCAATTCGCTACCAATATCAGTCCGTGTCACCCTCGATAACTAACCTTATTGGGGTTTGTAGTATATCTTATAAGTTTAGTATGATTTTTTAACATTTGCTATTGCATCATATTTGGGAATTGGAGTTATCATTTTCTCCTGCACACCACTTGTTATTGTTTTCCAATATAATCCTTCCACAACTCATTTGCTTCTCACGTCGCCCTCCCAGTCTGTGGCTGCTCCAAGGCCATTATCTCTTAAGTGAAATTCAGTGAGATTTGAGAAATTAATTCTGTTAATGTTGGCATGTTGATATTTTTCCATTTTCTAGCAATTAATAAGATAGCTGCAATTAGAATTTGGAATGTTGTTTTCCGAATTAGTATGGATAAGTCTTCAGAAAAGCCCTGTGACTGCAGAGATCAGCTACCTTCTTCCTATAAGACCTTATTGGGTGGCAGTTCCACCAGATATGGAGTATAGTACCCACCTCCATGTGGCATCTCAAACATAGATTCCGTGAGATAGGAAACTGTTTGAATTGTTATAATATTGTTTTGAAATTGTTTTGTGTTTTTTTAATGAAAAGTTTGAATAGGAAATATGCGTTGTTAGTTTTGCTGGTAATAAATACCATCAGACCTTTCAAGTTGTTTCTAAGTGTGTAACACACGGTGTGAGTCCCTTATGGGTGTTGCATGCATGTAACCATTTGGTGGGTTCAAGTGTGTAACCCAGGTCTTTATGCCAAGCCTGGACAAACCCCCATTTGGGAGATGGCGACTGTTTACCATAATGTAGAATAGTGGGAACAGTTTTGTCGGTGGGATGCTTTATAGATGCATCTTTTCCCCAAATGTCTTCCGTATTAATTCCTAGGTGTATGTATATATACCCTAAAATAGTTTTATGTTGGAGATGTGTGGTGGATTACAGCTCTATTACTGCCAGAGAGTCCCTTTTCCTCAGTGTTATACCTACCCCGAGTAGTAGTGTGTATAGCTGTTATAGCTTTCCCCCCATACATTAGTCGAGACTTAATGTTGGGACTAGATCTGATTTTATTAGTACTTGCATGGTCATTTATACACTGACACCGAGCATGGCGACCCTATTCAACAACAGGAAGTGATTGTTCCATTTAGTTCATCCCCCCCCCCCCCCCCCCCTCCAAAAAAGTTCTCTTCTTGCTGGCCGAGAAGTGGGGGGAAATGGGGGTGGAATTTGGCCGGTAGGTGGGATTAGCCGAGATTGGGCAGGAGCACCAGAGGTGTTGTAGGTAAGTTGCGGCTCTCTGGACTCCCGGTTGATTGTCTTGGAGGGGCAGGTGATAAGAGCCAGAGCAGTGAACACAGTCACTTGGGGAAAACATAGGGGATAACAACAGGAATACATATGGTGACTAGGGTTATTTGTCACAGTATTAAATGCCCTTTGTAGATCAGGAAATGTCATCATGGTCCCTGTATGGATCAGATGATGAATGTGTATCATTCCACACTCGGCCAAAAAAATAAATTTAATTATGGATTATTTCTGTGAATCGCATGTGGTGTTGCTAATGACCAAGGGCAGTATCCACATAACTTTTGGCAGAATTAGTCCCACATGGATAGTAGTAATTGGGTTGTGGGGCATGTGGGGGGGGGGGGGGGATATCTAGCTAGCTTAGGTAACCAGAACAGATATTTAATATTTGGGCATTGCACCAAGATAAATTCATGATGGTCTCATTGAGGAGTATAATCTATGGAAAGAGGGCTTACTATATTGGAGAGCTGGACAGCATGAAAGTACTCTCCAATCTCTGGAAAGTCTAGGTAGCCCTCTGCAACTAGTCGTGTTAAAACTTGTGCTGCTATTCTGTTTTTTTATTCTCCTAAATAAATCTAGAGAAAAGGGGATTATTATTTTGATGTTTACTCTTGTGGTATCAGAGTTATGGGTCTGAACTAGGTGTAGTCATAGAGAGGATATTGGTACCATTGTATGTTCCTGGATACAAGAAGTTTCACAGGAAAGCCCCAGAGATATGGGACTTGATTTTTTTTCCGAGAGTCTCCATGGTCTCCAAGGCCTTGCATTGGAACAAGGTCTCTGCTGACAGATTGCAAAGATTCTGAGGTTATTTATTTCGATTCCATTTTGGATTCCACATGGCCACATTGCCCAAAACTTGCAATTCCTTATGGATTTCCCCCATCGCTTTTTGTAGTGTAGATTGTAGTGTGTATGGCAAAGTCCAGTGTAGATTGTAATACGGCTTGTGTGACCAACTGTCCATCAGCAGTTAGCGGGCTAGATGCTAGCTCTCCTTCTCTGTCTTCCTACACTACGTCTTGGGTCTGCAGCGTGTTCTATTGCCCTTGAGATTGCAGGACTGCAAAAAAGGCATACTTCTCCCGATTTCTGCCAACTACTTTTCCTGGTGCTGTGCCATTTGTTAGAAGGTAAGTATGGGCTATTATTAGTTGATATGCTGCAAAATTCAGTCGATTTTGCGCCTTCTCTGGTAGAGTGTCTGCTTAACACCACCATCCAGCTCGAGTCCCGGCTATGCCACCAACACAATCATATTTGATAAATGTTATTTATTACATTAAATAAGATCTAAAAACTTCCCAACGATAAGGGGTTCTGAAATCTCATTCGGTTTTTAGGTGTGAATGCTGCCAGCAGGATACCGATCTATTTGGCGTGCGTATTGTCTGTTTCGCTATCGTATTTTACAGCTAAAAGGCGCTTGACATTTTATCAATATTCTCCTGGGTCTGCGAGGCTCAGAGCAATAATGCTGACTCAGACACACGGAGTGACTAAGGTGATCATTGCACACAGCGTTACATAGGAAACATTCTTACAAAACAACCTGACAGCATAAAATACAGACACACTGTATGGACGTACAACTCCTATAATGCACTCTCTCACTTGCTGCTGGCAGAGTCTAACATCATCTAGGAGACATGTATCCGCACTTTCTTTTTACTGAATGACAAAAGGTCATGTATTTTGTTTACAGAAAACTTTCCAAATTTGAGTCATTTTTACTTTTATTAGCACAAAATTAGCTTTTCTCAGCATTCTCACATAATATGTCTCATTATTTCTCATTGACATTTGCCCATTACATTGGCATCAGTCGAAGTGCTGGCTTCTTCTTTGCTGTCACTGTTAATAAATTAACTCATAGTATTGAGAGATTATTCCCCAACATGGGAATTCAAGGTTAATTCAAAGTGAACTTCAAATATAAAGCCAAAGTAGCCAATCTGGAATAATTCTCTAAGTCAGCTTCCAGTTCAGCTACTCCGGCCTTATATATGAATATCACTTTGAATTCTCTTTGAATCCTCACTTTAGTGAATAACTTTCTTGAGTTCCCCCAGGTGTCGGTAAAATTGTATCCCAAGGACCTGTGGTGTTCTGAAGCCTAAACTATGAAAACTCAACTGGTACTAAACAAGTGGTGCTGAAACGAGTACCTTCAGCCTGGGGTATGGAATCACAATGCGGGTTGGTGGTAACCACTACGCACCATAACCACTACAAATTAATATATATATATATGTTTGGACATATTGTATGTGTGAGGGGTGCAGTGTGTTGGGTGTGCTGTGTGTATGTGTGAAGGGTGCAGCATGTGTATGAGGGGTGCAGTGTGTGTGTGTAAGAGGGGTGCTGTGTGTGTGAGGGTGTTCTTATCTGCTGTCACTTTCTATGTTTCTAATTTTCTTTGTCTGTTAACTCACTGAGGGTTATTTTATATATTATATTCTTGCATCTCCCCACTCCTTCCTCGCACGCCCTTTGTGATGCTGGGAGCTGGAATATGACATAATTCTGGCCCTGGCATACTAAACAGCGCGCTGGAGGACTGAGGAGCTGCACCACACTGGACCCCAGGGAGGTAAGCCGGCTGGATGTATGAGTCTGTGTGTCAGTGAGTGTGTGAGTGTTTGACTGTCACTGAGTGTGTTTGTGTGTGTGTGTGTGTGTGTCAGTGAGTAAGTGTATGTATGTCATTGAGTGTCTGCCTGTGTGTGTGTGTGTCTGTCAGTGAGTGTGTGAGTGTTTGACTGTCAGTGTGTGTGTATGTCAGTGAGTATCTGCCTGTGTGTGTTTGTCAGTGAGTGTCTGTCTGTGTGTCTGTCAGTGAGTGAGTATATGCCTGTCAGTGAGTGTCTGTCAGTGAGTGTATGTCTGTCAGATAGTTTATGTGTGTGTATGTGTATCAGTGAGTGAGTGTATGTATGTCAGTGAGTGTATGTTTGTCAGTGAGTGTATGTCTGTCAGAGAGTTTATGTGTGTGTGTGTGTGTCAGTGAGTGAGTGTATGTCTGTCAGTGAATGTATGTCTGTCAGAGAGTTTCTGTGTGTGTGTGTGTGTGTGTGTGTGTGTGTCAGTGAGTGAGTGTATGTCTGTCAGTGAATGTATGTCTGTCAGAGAGTTTCTGTGTGTGTGTGTGTCAGTGAGTGAGTGTATGTCTGTCAGTGACTGTATGTCTGTCAGTGAGTGTGTGTGTGTTTGCCAGTGTGTGCCTGTCAGTGAGTGAGTGATATTAGGGGGCGGCAAAATGGATCTTTGCCTAGGGAGGCAGAAATCCTTGCCGTGTTTACATTTGTCCCTAAGGACATTTGTCCCACTTGAGGCTGATTCTGCTGCAAGACCGACATTCAGTGTCTCTGCATGAAGACACCGGACGTTCCCCATAGAGATGGTGGTGAGACTGTGGCTGTGTTTACTTGTTAGGACAGAAAATGATAATCTAAAAAGATAGGAGAAATCTCTAACATTTGGATATATGTTTGTATTTCTAACATTAGAATGTGTCCATTAAAGCTGGAAACACTTGATATAAATACCATTTCCAGAAGAAAAATAGCCCGGTTTAGTAACCCTGCGAATATAGAACCAGTTATTCCATGAACTATCGCTGTGCAATAATAAAAGGCTTGTTAGTTTTACCAAGCAAAACGTAGACACAGTTTAATAAACAGCAGCAAGACATGAAGTGGGATTTCAGCTTTCCCCAGAATAATATGTAACGCTGTTTCACGCAGTTTATAAAGTGCAGACGCAGTGGGCTTTCGTGTTTAACCTGTCAAACTGACATCAACATCGATCTTTCCTTCAACTGTATTTTAACAACAAACAAAAGCCAGCAGAGCATTTTATTTAACTTTAGAGCAATTTAGCAGAGGGACTTCATATGGGGTACGTTCTTTTTTAATGTCAATGTAACCAGAATTCTTTGTGTTAATTGATCTCTGATTTCACCAAAAGGTTACCATTTATACATACCGTACTTTTGGTTTTAGTAATTCAATGACATTTTACAAAAACTAACAGCCGGAATTATCCAGAAAGCTAACCATCAAAGTTGGGTATTAGCTATTTTTTGTATAGAATTTAAAATAAAGAACACTGAGGGTGAGGCAACAATAGAGTAAAGAAAATAAATCATAAACCAAAAAAATATTCTATAAAAAATGTCTGCAAAAAATAATTTGCCAACTGCCTATGTCCTGGGCTCAACGTGTCAAACTGATGTAATCACTTATAGATGTATGTGATATATGGTGAATGTGCAAATATATTATTAGCCATTCATGCAGCAATAACTAAATGCGTTAAAACACACAGACACGTTCAGGAGGCTCACTGGCTGTCCAAACTAAACATCATTAAAAAGAAGGAAATCTCATCTAAATGGCTGATGTTTGTAGGCATGGTGGTTGGAATATGGATTTGATTCTAAATTCGAGAATTCAGACAACTAACTACAAAACACATGCAATCCCATGTTTAGCAAAGATTAAGATATTTGGTTACTTAGAATATATATGCAACATTGCTAAATATAGTTACAATTTCTACGATCAAAAAAGGGCATTTAGTTCTGCGGATCATCTTAACTAGGATGATTTTGGTTCTCTGACGTGCTTTATTGAGGATTAGATACCAGCTTATTATTTACACCCTGCTAGGGACTCCTTCCCCCAAATCTCCTATAGCACTATAGGCTTGCTCGGTACAGTTGTACTATTGGTGTATCTGCTGGTTCATCGTTTAGGTTACATGCTCATTTAGTTACTTTGTATCTGATGCACTTGCTTCTTCTCTCCATAGATTTTACATCTAAAGGGCTTGTTTGCATTCTACCATTATTGCATCTAATTCCTTTTTTGATCATAGAAATTGTAACTATATTTAGCAATGTTGCATATATATTCTAAGTTACTTCTGTGATCAGTCAGCATAGCATTTATTTCATCCTATTTTAATTCATTTATGTTTGTTTTGAGTTTCTCCCTCATGAGGAACTATTAAAGAGTTTTTGTTTTTTGCTCCCTGCGTTCCATCTTCACATTTACATATGCAGAGGAGCTCTTTTCATATAGATACTGGGTCTTTTTGGGAGGCAGTTTGTTCTACATCTGCCACCCATTAGTCCATTTTTTTCTTTGTATTTCTAGGGGTTAAGCCCCATGGTATCTTCCAACCATCACAACTCTGGTGTATGGATTCGTTCCATTTCTAACCAGCGTTGTTTTTTCTATATTTGGTTATTAGGTCACGAGTTATGTAACCTATCAGACCCCCCACAGTACGCACTGGTTTCTCTTTGGGTTTTCTTAAAAGCCTGAAACTTGAACACAGAAAAGCTTTCCCATTTAAGGACGAGAAGTCAGTTAATTACAAAGCTATACATTATTAAACTCGCTCTCCTAAATTTTCCATCGGAAATCTAATCCGTCCAACTTTCTATTCACAATTTAATCATTCCCTGTACTTATTCGTTTTTAGAGAATACAATATAAACGTTCTCACTGCTATAATGTAATTAAATATTTTCCATTTCAATTCGTTTATTTAAAGGGACGCTCCAGTCACTTGGCACATAAGCTCCATGCATAGAGGAGAGGGCCCTGGATCTGTTACCTTCAATAAACCTGTCTTTCCATTACTCTGCGTTATGCCTATACTAATATGTCACATCATACAGTCCCCTATCCCTTTTAATAGGATGTAAAACATAATTTAAAGGCATACTCTAAGCACCAACACAACTTTAGCTTAATGAAGCAGTTTTTGTGTATTAGGGAGGTAAATAACTATTGTTTCTATTGCTCTATATAAACCTCCTCTGGCTGTGACTCACACAGCCTGCATGAAAATTGGTTTTATTTTCAATCAAATCATACAGGACAGTGTGTTTACTTTAGAAGTGATTATCTTCTCCTTTAAATACACTTTAAATACACACATGAGTCACAGGCAGGCTTTAGCAGGCTATTAACAGAGCAGGGAATAATGCATTCTATACAAGCAAACAGGCTCTTAAAAAGGTGAGCAAAACCATCATCACTTTATGCTATATATATGTATATATATATATATATATATATATATATATATATATATATATATATATATATAAACGTAATACACTAGAGATTTTTCCCCCTTTATCTCGTCCTTTGAGGATACATACCCCCTGCAAAAGGGTGCAGTGACACCAACGACACTACTGCTGATGTGATTTGAGCCTGTCCTCTAGAGGCTCCCATCAATGTGAGTTGATATACTTACAATTAAGTTCTGTGTTTACACCATCTTTTGATGATTTACACTATATTTTTTTTTATTCTGTGTCTCCCTATATGTATTAAGTGTACATTCAAACGTAACACCCTATTTTAGGGTAAGTGTATATATTTGTATGTTCTGCACAGAGCTCCACTCATCTAATTAGTATAGATTTGGGCATATACTCACATCTTACTGATTCACCTTGTTCAATAATACATTCCAAATTAAACAGAATGTGCAATAAAGGGATTTTAACAATTAGATCTCTCTATTCAGGAAATGTGTTGGGAGGATGTGTAACAATCAGCCAAGGGAGGTGTGGCTAGGGCTGCATAAACAAAATCACGCATGATTACAGAGAATTGAGCAGTGAGACTACAACAGGAGCATTAGCTATACACCAAAACGTACGTAGAGTGTCCTTTAAGCAATCTTTTCATAGATTAAACTTCTGTCATGGCCTGAACACTGCTGACCAGGGATTATGGGGTATTGTCAGTAATCCCACTAAGAATAACGATAAAGCCAAATTTGCTTCATAAGAATTAAGAGTCAATGTCTGATCAATGGCAAAGAGACAGATTTCCTGTAAAACTCTTTTTTTGTTAACAGACGTCTCAGCATTGCCACTAAAACTCAGCAGGAAACTATTGATCTGCCTAGTAAATAAAGTACCTTCTCCATAATTTATAGTTTTTGACTTGATACTTTAGACAAATCCACAACCAATGACAACCATTTTATTAATTACGGATGGGTAGTAGATCATATTTCATAGAAACATAGAATGTGACGGCAGATAAGAACCATTCGGCCCATCTAGTCTGACCAATTTTCTAAATACTTTCATTAGTCCCTGGCCTTATCTTATAGTTAGGATAGCCTTATGCCTATCCCACGCATGCTTAAACTCCCTCACTGTGTTAACCTCTACCATTTTAGCTGGAAGGCTATTCCATGCATCCACTACCCTCTCAGTAAAGTAATACTTCCTGATATTTTTGTTAAACCTTTGTCCCTCTAATTTAAGACTATGTCCTGTTGTGGTAGTTTTTCTTCTTTTAAATATAGTCTCCTCCTTTACTGTGTTGATTCCCTTTATGTATTTAAATGTTTCTATCATATCCCCCCTCTCTCATCTTTCCTCCAAGCTATACATGTTAAGATCCTTTAATCTTTCCTGGTAAGTTTTATCCTGAAATCCATGAACCAGTTTAGTAGCCCTTCTCTGAACTCTCTCTAAGGTATCAATATCCTTCTGAAGATAGGGTCTCCAGTACTGCGTACAATACTCCAAGTGAGGTCTCACCAGTGTTCTGTACAAGGGCATGAGCACTTCCCTCTTTCTACTGCTAATACCTCTCCCTATACAACCAAGCATTCTGCTAGCATTTCTTGCTGCTCTATTACATTGTCTGCCTACCTTTAAGTCATCAGAAATAATCACCCCTAAATCCCTTTCCTCAGATGTTGAGGTTAGGACTCTATCAAATATTCTGTACTCTGCCCTTGGGTTTTTACGTCCAAGATGCATTATCTTGCACTTATCCACATTAAATGTCAGCTGCCACAACTCTGACCATTTTTCTAGTTTACCTAAATCATTGAATTTCAATGGATCATGTCTTGGACCATACCAATGTTATTTTGAAGGAGCCATCAGGAAGTGCTGGGATTGGCAGACTATTCTGGGAAACAGTTTTAACATTTTTCTTCGCCACCATTCAGAAAATTGATAGTGTTAAAAAAATCACATGTACTATTCGTTGAAAATAGTATTTAACGTTTTAGTTTTTTTCTTGGTACTGGCTATTTATTACATAATCCCGTAGAGGTGGAAACAGTAATGCAATCTCTATTTCTATATGTAAACTGCTCTATTCTACTTGGTCTTTAGAACTCTAATTCTAATATCCGATGTACGTGCGGATTAACTACATGCTGTAAATCAACTAATGTGAAGCTAAGCAGGGCAGCCATCCTGCTTTTATACTAGACAATGCAATATCATAACTTCTAAAGATGAAACTAATGGCACACAAGTGACAACAATTATCATTTTACAAAATGTTTAAAGACTTAAGCAGCTGATCAAATAACAGTGCTATTGTCAATATGGCTGTCTGCTAAAAAAGCAAAATAAAACTCTTCACAGGAACCTCAGATTGTTGATTTAGTTCCGAAGGCTGTGACTGCAAACTTCAAAACAGCTAGAGGCAGGATCATTTATTTATCTTACCAGAGTCACTCATGTTCCCTATATAACATATGCACACAGATTTCTCACTGTAATCTTCAAAAGGAAGGGGAATTCGAGGACATGGCCTCCGAGTCTGATTCCCATAGTAGGTTGTGCTGTCTGAACAGAGCTGAGAGAGATAAATGAACGTTTTAGAACAATTTACGGTGTAATTATTCGCACATTGCTCAAATGAAAGCCTTATGTCTTCAATCATTTTCCATGAATTTACACATTTTCATCCCAAAGAAATAACTTTATATTAAACATACACCTAGAATCAGCATGCAATACTGTTAAAAAAAAAAAAAAAAAAGTTAAAACATTATCTAGCATTTTTAGGTACATCTACAAACATGTTAAAAGCACATAACCGACCTAGAATACAGACCGCCTGTTTATTAGTCTTAACCCCTTCATGAACGTTGATGTGCTTGGGCAGTCATGCTATGACATATTTTGCCTAAAATCTTGTGATAAAAGGGTCAAACTCTACTTTGTGCCTTAAAGATGTTTAGCTGATATTAGAATAAATCCCACGTCTACCATTTTCTGGCAGATCTAGCAATCCGCTGTGTCTATGGGATGGGGGGAAAGATTTTATTTTTCTCTCATCACTGCTTAACTCTGTTTGACTTGTTATAGTGTGCAAGAAATGTTCGGCTATGCACCAAAGTCAGCCGCACACCCTAGAATATGATACTTTCGGCGGCCAATACATGTCTGTTAGTCCAGCGCATCTTACAGCGCTGCGGAATTTGTTGGCGCTTTATAAATAATATGAATACAGATGAAAAGCCAGTTTTTCTTTTTTCCTAACACTAAAGTGTTCTCCTCCCTGTTTAGAGTATTCCTGACACTAAAGTCTTCTCCTCCCTGTTTAGAGTATTCCTGACACTAAAGTCTTCTCCTCCCTGTTTAGAGTATTCCTGACACTAAAGTCTTCTCCTCCCTGTTTAGAGTATTCCTGACACTAAAGTCTTCTCCTCCCTGTTTAGAGTATTCCTGACACTAAAGTGTTCTCCTCCCTGTTTACAGTATTCCTTACACTAACGTCTTCTCCTCCATGTTTAGAGTATTCCTGACACTAAAGTCTTCTCCTCCCTGTTTAGAGTATTCCTGACACTAAAGTCTTCTCCTCCCTGTTTAGAGTATTCCTGACACTAAAGTCTTCTCCTCCCTGTTTAGAGTATTCCTGACACTAAAGTCTTCTCCTCCCTGTTTAGAGTATTCCTGACACTAAAGTCTTCTCCTCCCTGTTTAGAGTATTCCTGACACTAAAGTCTTCTCCTCCCTGTTTACAGTATTCCTGACACTAAAGTCTTCTCCTCCCTGTTTAGAGTATTCCTGACACTAAAGTCTTCTCCTCCCTGTTTAGAGTCAGGGCCACCCAACATTAAATTAAACATGCTTTTTTTTAGCACAGAGACACACTCAGTACAGGTGCCCACCTGCAACGTGGTCCCACAGGATTAACTTCTTTGTCTTCTCATAGAGAAGTATTTAGGATGAGAAATGCATACTGTGCTCCTCCAATGGAATGTTCTCTATGTGACGCATCAATCAAGGTGAGCAGGAGCACCTCTAACGACTGCCAACATCAGTTGCTAGAGGTGTGCTTAGCCCTGCAATGAAAACATTGTTGTAACTACTAAACAGCAATGTTTTAGAATGCAAGGCTAAAATGACAGGGGCACTGTACCCAGGCCACTTCATTAAGTGCCAATAGTGTCCCTTTAATAAGCTGCATCTATGGGAACTCACAGAGAAATGAGGGCAGGCAATGTAGAGGGATAACACTGTGTCTGCTTCATTGCGTATTCTGATATTATAATATTCTTTTGAAGAATCTGCATTTTGATATCAGTTATTGCACTTCAGCATTTGTAAGTAAATATGCACACAGTTAGATGTAGGTTGCACAGTTGGAGAGCAGACCCCATTGGATTTGTATGTTAATGGTCTGAGATTGCACAGAGGCTGAACTGTATTTGCCTCGAGCGGCCTCAAGTTCTGGAATGCTGTGAATTGGAAAGATCCCAGGGGAATCAGAATGCTTTGTGATGTGCTAGGGAATCGAGAGCAACCTGACAGACTATTAAAGGGAGGTTGACGTGATGGATTTCAGCCTTTACATTAAAAAAAAAAGGAAAAATTGAGATGAATAAATTAGAAAGACGAACAGCTCGAACATTGTTCAAGAAACACTAATTTATTCTCAATAAGTGTGTAAATTACCCAGACAGAGAACAGTAACACAAACTGTGCCCACTTCTAAAATTCTGCTCAGTTTGATTGGCGCCAATTTATAATATTAAAACAAGGGATGTAAATGACTCCTGTGCACCTGATCTAATACAGAATTAATATCGACAGGGCAAGTTATTATAGTAATAGTATAGTATAGAGCGTCTCTTACTGTTTGTGATTCTAGATTGAACCTTGAAAAATAAGAAATCAATTTGTCCAACTGAGACTGTACACGTACATATCAAACTATATTACCCAGAATACCATGCCAGCCACTGAACGACAGCTGGAGAACCAAGGTGGTAAATACATCGAATGTGACGGCAGATAAAAACCATTCGGCCCATCTAGTCTGCCCAAAATAATACTTCACGAGATCAACTCCTGAATGAGTAGATTAGCCTTATTTGACCATCATACACTTTATTCCTTTTATAAAATAGCAAACGTGTTATTATTTACTATGTGTCATTTCAATTAACATATACATTTTTATTGCTTGACATATCATTCCCCCGAGTTATTCTTCTTATCTGGCTTCTCTGGTCTAATATTCGTTCACGTATCAACCAGCCGTTTGAAGACTTACTTTTTGCAAGCTATTCTTAATCTCGCCAGAAAAAGTCCAAAAACAAAATGAACATCGCAACCAAATACGCGGCACATGGTCATTGGGACATGGAAATTAAAAAAAAAACAAGTTTCATCCCAGCTGAGCCCTGATCTCATGTAATGTGGGCAGGTAGGTGACGTAAACAAATATGGTGGTTTGGTCAAAAGACTTCATTTTGAGAGTCACGTTCTTAGAGTTGCTAATTTACCGAAACATAGCATGCATGATTAAGCACCTGTTGAGCTACAGTTGTAATCAAAATTATTCAACCAACATTTAAAATCAGGTTAATTGTCAAAATGTCCAGACTTTCAGTTGTTTGCAAAGAGTGTATGTGTACATTTTGTTGATAAACCTGATTTTCCATGGTGGTTTAATAATTTTGATTTCAGCTGTATAATGTTCTTTCTGATCATATTATTAAAATTAGAATTAATGCAAACAGCAATTTGATTTCGTTTTTGATGAGGTTAAAGGATCACTATGGGGTCAGGAACACAAACATGTATTCCTGACCCTATAGTTTTAAAACCACCATCTAGTCCCCCTGGGCCCCTCATGCGTCCATAAATATAGCAAAATCTTACTGTATTCAAGCCTGAAGCTGTAACTCTGCATGCTGTTTGCCTCAGAAAAACAAGCAGTCTGCTGACATCATTAGAAGTGGTGGCCTGATCCAATCACAATGCCTCCCCATAGAATTGGCTGAGACTGACAAAGAGTCAGGTCAGAGCCAGCATGATTCAAACACAGCCCTGACCAATCAGCATCTCCTCATAGAGATGAATTGAATCAATGAATCTCTATGAGGAAAGTTCAGTGTCTGCATGCAGAGGGAGGAGATACTGAATGTTTGGATGAATTTTAGGCAGCCATGACCCAGGAAGGATCTCTAACAGCTATCTAAGGATTGGCTAGTGAAGTTATCACTAGGCTGTAATGTAAACACTGCATTTTCTCTGAACAAAACTGTGTTTACAGCAAAAAGCCTGAAGGGAATGATTCTACTCACCGGAACAAATGCAATAAGCTGTAGTTGTTCTGGTGACTATAGTGTCCCTTTAAGTTGTAATGTAATGATTCCAAGATTTTAAACCTCTTTCACTTCCTCTTTCAGACCAAAATGAGCTAGCAATTCATTTGAAGCCAACAAATGTATGAATTGTAAACTGCCATCACCAGGCACTGAGTCCCTGGATTCACCCAGGGACCCCCCTTGAAGTTCTTATGAACCTCGACTACTAGAGGTATGCATGTAACCAAGCACTTTGCTGGCACAATGTAAAGATACATTAGCAGCAACACTTTCGTAAAAATGGACTCTCTTGTATGACAGCATCTATTTGTTGGATAAATTTGTCATTTTGATGACCTGCAGTCCTAAAATGCTGAAATTTAAATCCCCAAAATTGAGTGTCTCGTGCAGCATTGCACAACGTTTTAAAGTTTACTTTCTAACAAAACTTTAAATAAAAGCTAGCTGTATTAAACATATTGGTACAGTCTGTGTACTTTAGAAGAAGATAGTCCTCATTTATCAGCATTGCAGGAATTTTTCAAGGTTAAATTTAGATATTTGGCATTGTACAGCAAGCCATGCAGTGAGCGGACATCAGTCTTTGCTAGTTTGTGATATTCACGTAATTCAATTGATTGTATAATGATTTATCCTGGAAGAAACTAAAAGAAAGTTGGCCAAGACTAACCACCTGCTGTGCATAACCTGCCCATTTTCCAACCAGTTGTAAAATCTTGTCATCACATCAAAGACGTTTTGCTTCAAAGAGATATAAGTGAGAATCTACTAATATTGTTTGGATGTACATCTTAGAAAGCTCACGATGAGAAAAAAAATTAATTTCACCGCACCAGAAGGAATCTGTGAATTATGATATTATTTCAGGCCCTCATCAAATATTGAATCATGACCACTAAAGTAAAAACATTGGACTGAGTCATGGAAAATCACAGAAGCCAGAGCCGAGAGTTCACGCAGGCAAAACTGCCAGTTTTTACTCTTTGTTGGACTTCTTCCAAACTTGTTCCTTCTCAGTTCTTTTTCCAGTGCTTTTTCCTTGAACTATATAAGCATGTTACATTATCACATATTTCTCTCCTCATTTCTGTGTGTGGCTTCAGTGAGATGTCAAGGGTTGGAGAATAAAAATGTACCATTGTCACTGCTTTTGATATCTGTATAATTTCAGAAAATTGTCACTTTTTCAATGATTTGTGGGTTTGTTGCTCATTTATTATAGGGATACAACAGTTTTCCAGATTATGTGCCAGCTCACGAAAAAGTATTTTGCAAATAAAATACATTACATTTCTCAGCGACATAATTGCTGAGAGCATTCTTAAATTTATACTCGTCCCTCTTCAAAGGTGGAACTTCTGCGAGCAGTTTCTGCCAAAGAGTGTGTTCCCCACTGATCTCGGGCAGACAGAGACATACATGTCCCAATACAAATTCAGAAATATTTACCATAGATCAAAAAACAGCATGAGATAAATAAGGTCAAACTGCTTACTGTACTTTACTCTAGGTAAAAGCCAAGAGATAAGAGGAGAGGCAGATCGTTTTCTATAGCAACCATACACAATACACAATGCTGGATCCCACACTACGGAATAAATATCACCCTCCGTCTTTACATGGTGCAAAATGTAATTTATTCCATAAAAAATGGTGGATTGGAGATTGTAGAATGAAGACACCCAAATGCATTTGTGCCCTGTATCACTTTCTCAGAGACGGCCCTGCTTATCAAATACTATTTTCTATTATTGACCGATGAGGGTGTTTTTACCTGAGAGAGGAGTTATGTATTGTATGTGTATGCCCTGGTGTGGCCAACAGAAGACAGCAACCCGAGTACTAATACTAACCCTAACCATTACAAGAACCCACACACATTATCTCTAACACTAACATACAAACATTAGCTCTATTTTATTATTTATTTATTTATTAAAAATTCTTAAGAAACGCAGTCTTATTACCCATAGGGTCTCGATGCGCATACCAGCAATAAAACAGACAAAACAATATCCAGCAAACAACAGCATTCTAATCACATGCATTTGAACCAGGTTAAAAGTTTCATGTCATCCCATACGCCTGAGCAAATAAAACTGTTTTTAAGCTCCGGCGAAACTTCAGTAGATCATTCTCAAGTCTTAATGTCAGAGGCAGGGAGTTCCAAAATTGCGCTCCCTGAACATCACTCGTTCTCCCTCCGCACTTTTTCTTTTTAAAATTTGGAATCTTCAATAAGGCTAAATCAGCCGATCTCAAGGATCGACTGGGAGTATAGCGTGTGAATTTATCCTTCAGATAGTCTGGTCCCATACCATGGACTGCCTTATATACCAAACAACCATTTTTAAACAGAACCCGTTCACGAACGGGCAACCAGTGCAAGGCTCTTAATGATGGAGTGATATGGTCATTACGGGCCACACCCGTAAGTAGCCTTGCAGCTGCGTTCTGTATCAACTGTAGCTTGTGTATGATGTTCTGGGGCAGTCCAATGTACAGAGCATTGCAGTAGTCCAATCGGCTACTGATGATGGCGTTGACCACCGAGATTTGATCGGAGGGGGCAATGAATCTGAAAATAGACCTCAGAAGCTTCAGGTGGTAGTGGCAAGAGCTTACCACCTGATTAATCTGAGGCTTCAGTGTCAACCTGGAATCGAGAATGACTCCCAGATCTCTGACCTTAGTGGCAGGACTCGGAGATGGAGAAAACGAGTCCGGCCATGAGGGAAAGATACTATTCACCTCCTGGTTACTGAAGATGATGCATTCAGTTTTGGAGCCATTAAGTTTTAAATAATTGGCTCCCATCCACGACTGGATATCCTGTAGGCATGAAGAAAGATTGATTTGATCCTCCTTTTTCTTGGCCAGGCGAAAGTACAACTGGGTATCGTCGGCATAGATATGATAGGGAAGCATGTGGCGGCGGATGATATGGGTCAGTGGCCTCATATAGATGTTAAACAGGATTGGAGATAAAGCCGAACCCTGGGGGACTCCACACGTCAGGGAGATGTTAGAGGAGTAAAATGTCCCCAATTTTACCCTTTGAACCCTGTCGTGGAGAAACGAGGTCACCCAAGCTAGCGCCCTGTCATCCACACCAGCCACAGTAAGTAGCCTCTCTGTCAATCTATCATGATCGATGGTATCGAAGGCCGCCGATAAATCCAGGAGTACCAGGGCAATTTCCTCCCCTCTGTCCAAAGCCCACAGGAGATCGTCGTGGACTTTAACCAGGGCAGTTTCTGTCCCTCTACCAGGTCGAAATCCCGATTGGAAGTCATCCAGAATGTGATTAGATTCCAGGTGAGGCTGAATTTGCCATACCGCCGCTCTCTCGATGATCTTGGCCAAAAAAGGCAAGGTGGAAATAGGTCGATTGTTGCTCAACTCGGAGCGTGGCACAGTTGGTGTCTTCAGCAGAGGGATAACCACAGCCTGCTTCAGAATGCCAGGAACAACTCCGGTGGCAAATGACATACTAACAATGTCTGCAATATAGGGGGCCAAAGCATCAGCGGCATCCTTCACCAGCTGAGCAGTGCAGGGATCCAGCGATGAGGACGATGCCCTGAGAGACTTGAGGATGAACAGAATCTCAGATGAACTAACGGGTTTAAAATTCGAGAACATCGAGCCATCATAGGGTGTAAAAGTTTCTGCATCAGGTTCCACCACTATGTTGCTCCTGATTAGATCAATTTTTTGTTTAAAAAAGTGAGAAAGGGATTCACAAAACTTTTGAGATGTTTCTTCTTGAGGAAGCGAACAGTTAGGATTTGCTAGGAGGTTTGTTGTGCGAAAAAGCTCTGCCGCTGAGTTTTTCGCTTTTGTAATCTTATCTGTGAAATATTGTTTTTTCGTATTTTTAATACTAGATTTATATAATTTTAAAGATTTTAAATATTCCAATTTAAGGTCGGTATTGTAATCTTTTCTCCACCGTTTTTCAGCTGCTCGACATCGCCATTTCATCTCCCTGGTCGCCTGATTAAACCAGGGAGGGTTTTTATCTGCTTGTCTTACTAGACAAGTTTTTTTCAAGGGGGCTAGAAGTTCTATTGATTCTACGATCACTGAATTAAACAGTAAGATTTTCTCTTCTACTGTGTGGGAATCATGAAATTTAATAGGGTCCATTTTGCTGGAAAAGGTTGTGCTAAGAAGAGGTCCGGTGACTTTGGAAATGTCTCGAACCCATGAGCATATATTATTTCTTTTTGGGATGTGGGGGATTTTCTTCATTTCAACACCTACTGCCTCAAACTTGATCAAATTATGATCACTCCAGGCCGTGGGTTGAGGAGTGGCAGTCGAGGAAATCAACCCATTGTGGAAAATCCAATCTAGTGTATGTCCGGTTCTATGTGTAGGGCCGGATACTGCTTGGTTATACCCTATGGTTTTAGCGTAGAGTATTAAACTCTGGGCATGAGAGTCCATAGGAGAATCAGCCCATAAGTTAAAGTCTCCCAAAATGATGGAGGAGGTAAACTTAAGACTTATAGTAGTTAGCAGTTCAGATATCTCCTCCATAAAGACGGGGGTACTAGTATTAGGCGGATGATAAATAAGAGCTAGGCCTGCCGTTTCCCTCTCAGTGCGCTGCCATAGGAGAGAGAGATATTCAAATGTGGTGGGGGATGTCACCTCCATCTCAATTTCACCTATTTTAAGGTGTTCTTTAAAAATAATCGCAATCCCCCCGCCTCTTCTTGTGGCCCGATTACACATAAGTATGTGATATCCAGGGGGGGCCAGTTCATCAAGACGAGGTGGGGTTGAGGGAGAAAACCATGTTTCTGTTAAAAACAAAAAATCAAGGTTGTTATCCTTAATTACAATATTGATGGCCTCAGCGTTCTTAATTGCTGAGCGAGCATTCAATAGAGCACCCTTAAAAGACGGGCCATGATTACTCTTTAGAGTATTATTAGTCTTGCTAAGGTTGCTAGCCAAATTAAGAATAGTTTTAATCTGGGAGCTTCCATAGTGAGATAATATTTTATTTTTCTTTAATTTGAGGGCAGTACGAATATCTATTGGGCCATTAGTATTTAAAGCCTTCAAATCAGAGGCAGAGTAATTCAAGTTACTCATGATGCTACAAGGTTTCATCAACTGAGTCACAATCTGCAGATTATATATAACAATAACAGATAACGACCAGGTTTACCAATTGTCAAAAATATGCGATCTTAACTTTTAGCAAAAAATGGTCAATAGCCAACAATGCGTAGAGTAACACTTACAGTTGAAGACAGGCTAAAGTTACCAAAATAAAATAAAATAAAAATAACAGCATTAAAAAATAAAATAAATAGATAAGCAATAAGAAAATAAAAATGGGGGGATAATTAATAAAAACAAGTAAGAGGTAATTAAATTGTCGTTGGTCCGCCCGTCAAGCCCGTCCGGGGCACGGACGGGCACAGACGGGCTTCCCTCTGGCGCACCTCTGGCGCACCTCTGGCGCGCCGCCGGAGTGCCGCCTGCGCCCGCTGCGCTCCGCGCAGCGCGCGGCAGCAAATAAGGGGATACCAAGCCCCTCCTCCTGGCAACAGGATTGGCTCCGCCCACAGTGGTGCTGTCAATCAAGATGGCCACCAAAGTGAAAAAATAGGTGGTTTTGAAAATATAAACAGTGATGCCTGTGGTCTTCCCCGCCTGGGCAGAGTGCAAGTTCAAAGTGCAAAATGATGATAAAAGTGCTGAGGTGCAGTGGTCACGGCCACGTTTGAAAAGCTGGAGCTGGAGCTAATGTTCATGCGCAGCGCGCGGCAGCAAATAAGGGGATACCAAGCCCCTCCTCCTGGTAACAGGATTGGCTCCGCCCACAGTGGTGCTGTCAATCAAGATGGCCACCAAAGTGAAAAAATAGGTGGTTTTGAAAATATAAACAGTGATGCCTGCGGTCTTCCCCGCCTGGGCAGAGTGCAAGTTCAAAGTGCAAAATGATGATAAAAGTGCTGAGGTGCAGTGGTCACGGCCACGTTTGAAAAGCTGGAGCTGGAGCTAATGTTCATGCGCAGCGCGCGGCAGCAAATAAGGGGATACCAAGCCCCTCCTCCTGGTAACAGGATTGGCTCCACCCACAGTGGTGCTGTCAATCAAGATGGCCACCAAAGTGAAAAAATAGGTGGTTTTGAAAATATAAACAGTGATGCCTGCGGTCTTCCCCGCCTGGGCAGAGTGCAAGTTCAAAGTGCAAAATGATGATAAAAGTGCTGAGGTGCAGTGGTCACGGCCACGTTTGAAAAGCTGGAGCTGGAGCTAATGTTCATGCGCAGCGCGCGGCAGCAAATAAGAGGATACCAAGCCCCTCCTCCTGGTAACAGGATTGGCTCCGCCCACAGTGGTGCTGTCAATCAAGATGGCCACCAAAGTGAAAAAATAGGTGGTTTTGAAAATATAAACAGTGATGCCTGCGGTCTTCCCCGCCTGGGCAGAGTGCAAGTTCAAAGTGCAAAATGATGATAAAAGTGCTGAGGTGCAGTGGTCACGGCCACGTTTGAAAAGCTGGAGCTGGAGCTAATGTTCATGCGCAGCGCGCGGCAGCAAATAAGGGGATACCAAGCCCCTCCTCCTGGTAACAGGATTGGCTCCGCCCACAGTGGTGCTGTCAATCAAGATGGCCACCAAAGTGAAAAAATAGGTGGTTTTGAAAATATAAACAGTGATGCCTGTGGTCTTCCCCGCCTGGGCAGAGTGCAAGTTCAAAGTGCAAAATGATGATAAAAGTGCTGAGGTGCAGTGGTCACGGCCACGTTTGAAAAGCTGGAGCTAAAATATCATGTACCGTGAAAGATACAAAGCCACACATGTTGGCGGTTCTAGTCCTGAGCGACGTGGCATGCAATAAACTCCTCTGTTAGTCTCAGACTGTAACGGCACCCCCAGGCATAAATGGGGTTAAAAGCCGTTTAGGAGATATTCCCTTCCAGATTCACTGGCAGCATACACCAATCTCCCGAACAGGAAACCATATGAATTCTCCAAACCCCCGAACCGGAACCATACGAATGCTTCAAACAGCTAAACAGGAAAAACCATATGAACGGTTTACACTCCTAGCAGTCGAACTGGAACAGCATACAATAAATCCCCCCAAGAGCGAGACAAGGCTCCGTGTGGAGGGTCAAGCAGTGATCTGGTTTAATGGGGCTACCTGCCCGGTATTTATGTAGGTCTTCCATCAGTTGGACACTCCCCTAGGGGACCTGGTGGAAGACTGGGACACATATTGCACTGTGACCAATCACAGACATACATAGTGAAACACTCCCACTAGTACAGTATAATCCCTCCTCTCTATCCTGGAGATAATTGGGAAGTAATCAAATTATCTCCAAGGATAGAGACAAAACTCCATTACACACATGTTAGCAAAAAGACCTAAAAATACACAATGTTACAAATACTGCATAAAACATATATGTTCAACATATCCCCAGATAGCTTAGATCGGAGCGCACATTATTACCGAATGGCGCTCAGATCACATACATACAGTTCAATCGCCATGGAGCCAAAGTCTTTCCCATGGTCTTTCATTATACGAATGGGCTCCATGGCATAGCTATCTGGGGTAGCACTGTTCACACAGAGAAAGTACCGAATGGACCGGCGTTTGGATAAATGCAGGAGGAGGGAGGTCGGCGGCTCAGCGGTGTTCGTGAATATAAGTGTCCGTTTTTAGTTCCACAGTTTTGTAGCTGAACACCGCTGGCTGTTCGGCAATTTAAGATGGCCGATGCCACGTGTTCGGCTATACGAACAAAGGCCCCCCGGCGTTCGTCAATTAAGCTGCGGTTAACTGCAGCTTCTGGGAGATCAATTGCCTGCACACTCCATACCCAGGTGGTCCGGTCATTCGTGCATTTGTTCAGTAAATTTAATTTACCGAACACAAGCCTTTCTGCAGGGAGAAATAAAGGTTTTTAACACGGGGCCATAGTCCAGAGGTAGCAGGCGGGCAACCAGGCTTCTCCAGAACATAGTGGCGAGGTTGGTTTCGCCACACAGACATATTAAAATGAGGGTCAATATAAGCTCATTGTTCTTAGATAAATCAGCAATATTGGTAAAGATCTATGAAATACAAATGTTCTATTATACCAACGTCTTGTATCTAATCCTGCTTTCCATATAGGAGTCTTCCCACAGTTTTGTGTTTCATTTTTGAAGACTTGCATCTCCATGACTACCAGGATGCTCTGTTCTGTTTCTAACCTGCAGTTAGCATTGACAGTATTATGTCTGACATCACGTTTATGTTTGAGTTCATGTGACCAAGCTGTGGTCCAGACAACGATGGCAACTATTGCTTACCGAGACTGATAGGCTTTACAAGTACCTTTTTAAACTATTTGTAGTAAGGGTTACCGTAAATTCTCAAAAGGATCAACGCACCTTAGTCACATCTGGCATTAAGAAGGGGCGGATTCAAGTAATGTTTTTGAGATGGAAACGACAGGATTTGACGATAGATTGAACATGAGGCTTGAAGGAGAGGTCGGAGTCAAAGAGAACACATAGGCAACGAGCCTGCGTGGTGGAGCTGATGGTAGCACCGATGACTTGGAGGGAGACAGACGCAGGAGTGACAAGACTTGAGGGAAGAAAGAATAGAATTTCAGTTTTGGTCAAGTTTAGTTTAAGGAAGTGGGCAGCCATCCAGTTAGAAATAGCAGAGAGTCAGTCAGAGACACTAGTCAAAAGGGACTGGGAGAGATCAGTAGAGGACAGGTGTTTATATAAAATACATGACATAGTTTATAGCCACCTTACAATATATGAAAAAAAGCTTGAATATTGTAAACTATAGTGAAAATTAGAACAAAGAGGGGTTTACCTCATTATGAATCTTTATCTTTTGTCTTAGACATTCTTAAATCTCCCACTTTAGATTGTAAGCTCTTGTGGGCAGGGAACTCCATATCTTCTGCATTCATGCCTTTTTAGCGTTGATACACTTGTTTGCTGTTCAGCAATGTCTCTAGTATTTCCTAGAGATTCTTATTACAGCATAATATGCTGTTACTTTATATATCAAAAGAAAATAAAGATGACAGACAGTACAAAGTCAGGGCGAGGGCACATATTGGCCCATGATTCTGAAGTATATATCTCTGTGTATATTGCCTCATGCAGAAAGTAATGATATTGTTCAGTCATTACGAGCATGCACTTCTTCTATCTGAACTGTATAACGTGATTACTAAGTTTACAAATGCAATTTCGCGATGGTTGCTGTAATAATGTTTCTCTATTACAGAGGAATTATCTCAGAGAACAAGTACCAGGGAATACAGAGAATGCACTGATGTTCAATCAATAGCAGTTGATGGCATTATTAGTTTTTATTGATATAATGGTTTATAAATATGTAATTCGCTATGATAACCTTCCGATGTATTGCACAGAATAAGAAACGATTTAGAAAACTGCAACACTTAAAAGTATCTCGTGTTGATAATATACGGTAGTAGTTATTATGGATGCTCTAATATTTTCCTTTACGGCGGATTTATCTAAAATTAGATGTATACAATCATAATGCAAAGGAATTAAATACATTCTCAGGGTGACTAGGTAGACACTTAACTGCAAACAGGGACATTTCTGAGGTCTGATGGGGTCTGGAGGACGAATGAGTGGTCTTTCAATTCCCGTTGGAAGGGGAAAACAGTCAGGATGTTGGTGGGAATAGTCAGAGACTCTGGGCAGGTTTACAAATCAGTATATCTCTGTCATTTTTCAGGACACTCATAATTTATTGAAAATAGTTTATTTAATGTCAGACTCCTTGTTCTATGCATGTGTTTGGCCAACTTTGAATCCTGTCATCATTCTTTCATCTCACACAACGTGGGGCAGTATCTAGTATTTAGCATTTATAAGAAGAGATACTTAGGGACTGAGACTAACAGTGTGTTCTCTCCACATACACCATAATGATAAATCTTTAAAAAATACTATAAATACTATAATAGTAGGAATATGGACACTTTAATCAGGTGCCATGTTTCCTCTTACAATGCAATGACGAAGGTCCTTAGTGAAATATTACAGCTCATTGGTGTACTCTGCTGAAACATATCTCCTACTTAGTAAATGGCTGCACTCTGTCCCTTTAAATGGCTTCTCTAAGTACCATAAGCACATTGTTTTATTGTAAATTGCATTGTACATAGAAATAAACTACTGTCCTTTCTAATATAAGACATTCCACTAGGGACGTTAATCAGGCATCCTGGAACACGTAATTCACTTAAATCTTAGTGCATATCTCACACAATAGGGAAGGTTCTCCCTCCAAACCCAGAGAGACAGCCAATAAGCAAACTGTGCATGAGATTTCCTCAGCTCTAAATCCCAGTCCAGCACAATCAAAGTTTAGTTTATAGAGCTTCCACTCATCCTGAAAAGATCTACTTATCCCAAACTGTTTTTCTGGGGTACGAATAGTGCCCACAGACTGTGCGTACTCCAATGGTTTCATTCGGTCCGTGGCTGCACCGAGGGACATTCTGCTGGTGTATCCATGTATTGTTATGATAATATAAAAAAAATCAAAGTATAAATATAACGTTTATAGTAGACAATACATTTAAACACGTGTTAGATCACTTGTAACAGTAGCATTTACGATTTTTCCTATACATACGATTACTCCAGAACCCAAATTACAGGTCTCAAAACAAGTTCCAAATGCTTTGTGCAGTTACAATGAATCTATACTATGAATATTCTAACCAGGGTATCTGAACATATAGCTAGTCTTTCTAAAGCTGAACCAGGAGCGCTTTTAAGTGCCCCAAATCCATTATGACTAATTTCACTTTGGCACCCATCATTCGGCGCACATATTCCTTTATTGAATTTTCTCTCAGACTTGTTATGAATATCATTAAACATCCATAGTGGGTATTTCTATAGGGATAAACGTAAGATTTCATGTTGAGAATCTTGATTTAAAAACCTTTTTATGAGACATAGATACAGTGATAGACTAGGAAAGATTGTAACACAATTAAGAGTACGATTCCCGGGTTTATTCACGTTAGCTTTGTTTGGCTTATAAAACGCACTAGGAGCCAATTAAAGCTCTTGCAAGTGATAATTTGACAGAGTACAACTGATAAATGACTTTGTTTCGAGAAGATGAAATATAGTTTGTTTGCTTTAATGGAGATGAATTGAAAAGATTAAAACGTCTGAGTACGTTATACATCAACAATCTGACTTGTATACATTTATCAGAGGTGGAGAATGGCACTCGCATTGCATTTATTCTCGTTCTACACATTTTATTCAATCCTTATTTGCTGCACAGTTCCGATTCCTCTTTTGACAGATCCACTTTTCTTTAGTCTACGCTTTTAACTATAAGTTAAACACATCTGCAAATTATCATTGGTAAAATAAATAGGGCATTGTCCAATCTGGCTGAAAGAAAATCATGCTTATTAAACCAAACCCATTGGTGAATAATGTATCCAGTCAACAGTCAAGCTAACAAGTTATATTACGACAGGTTTCTGATAAAAGATATTATATAACCTACATGGCAAGGTAGAGCTCATTTTACTTCACTCCCTTAATATACATTGTTGAAAAACACGTCACTTGGACATGCATTCACCTGGTGCTAAAGTCACTGCTCACAGTAGATGGCAGGGATTGGATTTCCGTAATGTTTGTTACTTTATTGACTTAAAAAATAGACGCAACAGTCCACACCCTAGTGTATCTAAAATACATAGTGAGAACAAAGTATTAAAGAGTTCCAAAGAGTCCCAAGCTGGTTAGACGACTGAGAGGGAAGGAGAACGGCCAATAGAAGTCACTCTGTTGGCACCACCTAATTCTTCTTGCAGATGATGCTTTATGCTAAATACATACCCATTACACATTGATTATAAATGAACAGTTAGATAACCCAGAATACATAGTTAGAGAGCCCACAACATATAGTTAGAGAAACCAGAATATATAGTTAAAGAAACCCAGAATAGATAGTTAGGGAACCCAGAATATATAGTTAGGGAACCCAGAATATATAGTTAGAGAACCCAGAATATATAGTTAGAAAACCCAGAATATATAGTTAGGGAACCCAGAATACATAGTTAGAGAGCCCACAACATATAGTTAGAGAAACCAGAATATATAGTTAAAGAAACCCAGAATAGATAGTTAGGGAACCCAGAATATATAGTTAGGGAACCCAGAATATATAGTTAGAGAACCCAGAATATATAGTTAGAGAACCCAGAATATATAGTTAGAGAACCCAGAATATATAGTTAAGGAACCCATAATATATAGTTAGGGAACCCAGAATAGATAGTTAGGGAACCCAGAATAGATAGTTAGAGAACCCAGAATATATAGTTAGAAAACCCAGAATATATAGTTAGAGAACCCAGAATATATAGTTAGAAAACCCAGAATATATAGTTAGGGGACTCAGAATATATAGTTAGAGAACCCAGAATATATAGTTAGAGAACCCAGAATATATAGTTAGGGAACCCAGAATATATAGTTAGGGAACCCATAATATATAGTTAGGGAACCCAGAATATATAGTTAGGGAACCCATAATATATAGTTAGAGAACCCAGAATATATAGTTAGGGAACCCAGAATATATAGTTAGGGAACCCAGAATATATAGTTAGAAAAACCAGAATATATAGTTAGAGAACCCAGAATATATAGTTAAGGAACCCATAATATATAGTTAGGGAACCCAGAATAGATAGTTAGGGAACCCAGAATAGATAGTTAGGGAACCCAGAATATATAGTTAGAAAACCCAGAATATATAGTTAGAGAACCCAGAATATATAGTTAGAGAACCCAGAATATATAGTTAGGGAACCCAGAATATATAGTTAGAAAACCCAGAATATATAGTTAGAGAACCCAGAATATATAGTTAGAAAACCCAGAATATATAGTTAGAGGACTCAGAATATATAGTTAGAGAACCCAGAATATATAGTTAGGGGACTCAGAATATATAGTTAGAGAACCCAGAATATATAGTTAGGGAACCCAGAATATATAGTTAGAGAACCCAGAATATATAGTTAGAGAACCCAGAATATATAGTTAGAGAACCCAGAATATATAGTTAGAAAACCCAGAATATATAGTTAGAGAACCCAGAATATATAGTTAAGGAACCCATAATATATAGTTAGGGAACCCAGAATAGATAGTTAGGGAACCCAGAATAGATAGTTAGGGAACCCAGAATATATAGTTAGAAAACCCAGAATATATAGTTAGAGAACCCAGAATATATAGTTAGAGAACCCAGAATATATAGTTAGGGAACCCAGAATATATAGTTAGAAAACCCAGAATATATAGTTAGAGAACCCAGAATAGATAGTTAGGGAACCCAGAATAGATAGTTAGGGAACCCAGAATATATAGTTAGAAAACCCAGAATATATAGTTAGAGAACCCAGAATATATAGTTAGAAAACCCAGAATATATAGTTAGGGAACCCAGAATATATAGTTAGAAAACCCAGAATATATAGTTAGAGAACCCAGAATATATAGTTAGAGAACCCAGAATATATAGTTAGAGAACCCAGAATATATAGTTAGAGAACCCAGAATATATAGTTAGGGAACCCAGAATATATAGTTAGAGAACCCAGAATATATAGTTAGAGAACCCAGAATATATAGTTAGAGAACCCAGAATATATAGTTAGGGAACCCAGAATATATAGTTAGGGAACCCAGAATATATAGTTAGAGGACCCAGAACACATTGTTAGAGAGGAATATATAGTTATGGAACCCAGAAATTAAGCTCTTTTTAGCTGGTGTAGTTGCTTCTTGTAGTTAGAAAACCCAACTTTTCTAATAATGTTAAAATGAAAAGATGTGCTGTAGAGTTAACCATAATGTGTGGCTTTTAAGATGAAAACATTGCCTTTCCTTACAGAACACACACAAAGAAACAGGAATAGTATATTCTGCATTAAACGAATACTTCACATCTTGAACTGACAGGGGGGTATTAAATCTGCATTACAGAGAGCAATACGGGTATTAATATGCAAATGGCGGGATCGGTTCTGCGAAGATCTGGATGTTTTAATTCCCGAGAGTTTAAACTAACAGTCCATACAGTTACACCTCATCTTCTCATGGAACACGGGTTTAATTAAACAATTTATTTTTCAAACTACAAAAGAGTGGTAATTGCTGCGTGAAGTTTGCTAATGATAAACCTTTTGAAGGATACGTACACGAAGTATTAAGCTATCTGCATGTAACGGGGCTCTAAATGGGCTTTGAGGGGATGATCACTGAGCCGCGTATAATTAGAAAGTGGAACAGATCAAACAGATCCATATATTTCAAACCAGCGAAGTCGGCAGTTCCTAGCGCAACGTAGCTGCTAGCCCTGAAGATTCTAGCTCTCTTTGATTTCGCTGAATCAGATCTCTCCGTTCCAGGTCGACACACACACTACATTGTTCATCTTCTTCTAGAAACGGTTAATTACAAAATATCAATACAGAAACTCATGACATAGTCGCTCTGTGCAGAATCCCGAAGATAACACGGTGCTACAATAATAGTGCGTATGGTAGGGCCGTTTTAAGTTTATGTTTCTTTTGGAAGGTAAAATCGAACATTTTCTTTTCAGTATTAAAAATAATTGTTGGATTTTAATGCATTAGATAAAAGAAAACTAATATTGGGAATAATAATAATAATAATAATAATAATAAAATATAAAAAATATAACAATTCGGGAGGAGTGTCAAATATTATATCTATCACGCAATTTTCACAAAAAGAGTCACAAAATATCTCATCACAAATTTCCTGTTATTATTATTATTATTATTATTATTATTGCCATTTATATAGCCCCCACTGATTCTGTAGCACTTTACAATATTATGAGAGGGGATTTAACTATAAATAGTACAATTACAAATAAACTTACAGGAAAAATAGGTAGGAAGAGGACCCTGCTCAATCGAGCTTACATTCTATACGAGGTGGGGTGTAAAACACATTAGGACAGGAATTTGAAATCAAATAAGGTGGTCTGCCCTTTAGGAGAGGGCAAGAGACAGGTATGTGAGGTAGGGGTTAGTCTTGGAGGCCATACGCTTTCCTAAAGAGATGGGTTTTAAGGCACTTCTTAAAAGATGCAAGACTAGGGGAGAGTCTGATGGCGATAGGCAGGCTATTCCATAGGAAGGGAGCCGCCCATGAGAAGTCCTGCGGACAATGGACAGGAGGTGGTCACGGGCAGAGTGGAGAGACAGAGAAGGGACATACTTATGGATCTGTGAAGAGATATAAGAGGGGCTAGAGTTGTTCAGTGCTTTATAGGTGTGAGTTAGTACCTTGAATTGACTCCTATAGCATACAGGAAGCCAATGTAAGGACTGGCAGAGGGGTGAGGTGTGAGAGAAACGACTAGAGAGGAAAATCAGTCTAGCAGCAGCATTCATTACGGACTGTAGGGGTGCAGTATGGCTTTTAGGAAGACCAATCAGGAGAGGGTTACAATAATCCATGCGGGAAATTACTAGAGCATGGGCAAGCTCCTTGGTAGTATCTGGTGCAAGAAAGGGGCGGATGCGGGCTATGTTTTTAAGATGGAATCTACAGGATTTGGCAACATGCTGGATGTGAGGCTCAAAGGTGAGACCAGAGTCAAGTATGACGCCAAGACAGCGTGCTTGCAAGGATGGACTGATGTTGGTACCACAAACTTGAAGGGAGAGTGAAAGAGGAGGATCAGTATTAAGAGGAGGAAAGACAAGGAGCTCAGTTTTTGAGAGATTGAGTTTCGGAAAGCGGGAGGACATCCAGTCAGAGATGGAAGAAAGGCAAGCAGTGACACGTTGCAGGACGGCAGGGGAGAGGTCCGGGGAGGAGAGATATAGCTGGGTGTCATCAGCGTAGAGGTGGTAGTGAAATCCAAAAGAGGTAATAAGTTTGCCAAGAGAGGCAGTATAAAGAGAAAATAGAAGGGGACCAAGGACAGAGCCTTGGGGGACTCCAACCGAGACAGGACGAGGGGAGGAGGTATCATTAGAAAAAGAGACACTGAATGAGCGTTGGGAGAGATAAGAGGAAAACCACGAGAGGACAGAGTCACAGAGACCAAGCGATTGAAGAGTTTGAAGAAGGAGAGCATGATCAACGGTGTCAAAGGCCGCTGAGAGGTCAAGAAGAATAAGTATGGAGTAGTGGCCTTTGGATTTAGCTGCGATTAGGTCGTTAGTAACTTTGATAAGGGCAGTCTCTGTAGAGTGGAGAGGGCGGAAGCCAGATTGAAGGGGGTTAAGGAGAGAGTTGGAATTGAGGAAATGAGACAAACGGGTAAAGACAAGTCTTTAGGAAAAAGGGAGCAGGGATATGGGAGGGTAGTTAGAGGGGGTGGGCGGGTCGAGGGATGTTTTTTTTAGTATAGGTACTACAGTGGCATGTTTAAGGTCAGCAGGGACGTAATGGAAGTAATGGAAGTAATGATGATGGTGTTGCCAGGGACAGGTGAGCGAAAGGATAGGGATATTTTAGTAATGAGAGAAGTTAGTGTTAAAGTGAAAAATAGAAGGGAGAACATTAGAGAAAATGTGTATTACATAGATATGTAGATCATATATACAAACACACACAAATATCAATGAGTGTTTAAACCATTGTAAGGATGCAGTGTGTTAAATTATTTCAGGTGAGGAGAGGTTTAGTGACTTGATTGGTGTGTTAAGGAAACCAGCTTATGTGCACTATCTATAAGTAAGTTGATGACCATGGGGAGGGTGGGCAATCTTCCAGAGATGATACCTCTGCTCAGAAGATTCAGCAGGACTTGGTTGCTTGGGAGTGCTGGGTGTTAATGCTGTTTTAAGGGGCCCAGTCTGAAATATAAGGTCTGAGGTTAGAAAAAAACCAAAAAACTTTGGGATAAAAAGGTATGAAGGATCAGATAGGTGTAAGTCATAAACCATGAACATAAATTTACTAGATTATCAGTGAGAGTAGTAACACTAGCTAAACAAACAATTAACAAAGAGTCTTAGAGAATGAACATAAAATGACATGATCATACCAGCTTTAAGAAAGACAAAAACAGAAGATCAGGATGGGAGATATAGTTATCAATTAAGTAGTGAAAGTATAGGGAGGGAGATGGAATAGAACACAATTTTAAAATAAGAGTTTAAAGGAAACAGTAATGCAGGAATTCTTGAGTAGATCTTCCAGAGATGATACCTCTGCTCAGAAGATTCTGCAGGACTTGGTTGCTTGGGAGTGCTGGGTGTTAATGCTGTTTTAAGGGGCCCAGTCTCTGCTCAGAAGATACAGCAGGACTTGGTTGCTTGGGAGTGCTGGGTGTTAATGCTGTTTTAAGGGGCCCAGTCTGAAATAATACTGTAATACTTAATGATATTTTTGTGTGAAATATATTCCAAAGTGCATGAAAATGGTACGCACAAATATTACTTAACAATGTGTGTTTTCTTATGGGATTTTTCTTTCTTATTATTTACAATACCTTGCAAGCTGTATATAAATAAACAGTACTGTAGCCGCATGTAACAAAAGCACAGCTTAGTGGAAAGGGGCCTTGACAGGGGTTAAGAGGCGGGCATAGGAGGATGCTAATGGGATTGGTTAATGGAGGGTTAGGGGTTGGGCTATATAAATAGGCAGACATCTTGGAAAATTCACTTTTAACTTGCCTGCCTGGCTGAGTTTATCCCACCCTCCCTCCCTGGGTTTTGGCCATAGTGGGTTTCACATTTTGTCAAAGCGGCAGGATAGGGAGCTCTAGGAGAGGCTCCCCAGTAGGAAGGTTATGTTAAAAGTTATTGGTATGTTGGTAGGTTTCGAGGCCTGTCGGTGGCTCAGAACCTGATGGGGTAGGGGTGTCCAGGTATTCCCCTATCATGGTTAAATTATAATAAATGGTTGGCACTTTAAGTGATGTTATGTTGGTATAATGTTATATATATATATATATATATATATATATATGTTTTTTATTAAGGTCGTCATTGCCTTTTATACCTAACGGAAGGATACGGAAGTAAGGGCGGGCACAGGGCAATGACCCAAAAAGTTATTATTATTAAAATATTTAATAAAGCTGTGGACAATTTTTTACCCATATACCCTAGTGTCCGTGTTTTATTGGGGTAGGTATGTGTTTTTTTTTTTCCAAGGTTCCGGATGCCCATATGGCGACGATACACTGGTCATGCAATACACACAGACATTTTTCAGAGCTTCGATTGGACAGCTCTCAATATTGATAGTCTCCGGTGCAATCTTCTCTAATTCAAGCTCAGAAAATATAGAAAGAGTTATTCCAACAATGCATTTTTTTCCCAAATATCAGAACCTACACACATAATGTATGTGTAATGTTATGTATTTTATTGGGCACACAATATATATATATATTTTTTGGGGTGTGGGGAATTTTTCCATTTAAAATGCCTTTATTAATCAGCCCCCCCACCTACTTTTGCAGAAAAACACACCCATGTGTAGCGGCAGAAGTGCCGCTGGTGCAGCTGCACGGGGCTCGCACGCTGATGGGACCCATTAGGTGGCCCAAGCATTTAGGGACACCTTATATGCTCTATATTCAGGGGCCTGGTCAGCGCTGTGGCCGTGTAATAGAGTGACTGGGCCACACACACACACACACAAAGACACACAGATATACACACACATATATACCCACACAGACACACACATACACAGACGCTCAAACATTTGCACAGAATACACACACAAACACAGCCACACATACTGATATTAATAGACATAGATACACACACACACACACACAAAGATACACACATACTAACACACACACGTACATACTAACAAATATATATATATGTGTATATATAAACACACACACACACACACAGAAACATAGACACATAGAATATGAAGGCAGATAAGAACCATTCGGTCCATCTAGTCTGCCCAGTTTTATAAATACTTCCATTAGTCCCTGGCCTTATCTTATAGTTAGAATAGCCTTATGCCTATCCCACACATGCTTAAACTCCTTTACTGTGTTAAACGCTACCACTTCAGCTGGAAGGCTATTCGTGCATCCACTACCCTCTCAGTAAAGTAATACTTCCTGATATTATTTTTAAACCTTTGCCTCTCTAATTTAGGACTATGTCCTTTTGTTGTGGTAGTTTATCTTCTTTTAAATATAGTCTCCTCCTTTACTGTGTTGATTCCCTTTATGTATTTAAATGTTTCTATCATATCCCCCCTGTCTCGTCTTTCCTCCAAGCTATACATGTTAAGTTCCTTTAACCTTTCCTTGTAAGTTTTATCCTGCAATCCATGAACCAGTTTAGTAGTCCTTCTCTGAACTCTCTCTAAGGTATCAATATCCTTCTGGAGATACGGTCTCCAGTACTGCGTACAATACTGCCAGTAATGTCTCACCAGTGTTCTGTACAATGGCATGAGCACTTCCCTCTTTCTACTGCTAATACCTCTCCCTATACAACCAAGCATTCTGCTAGCATTTCCTGCTGCTCTATTACACTGCCTGCCTATCTCTAAGCCATCTGAAATTATTACCCCTAAATCCCTTTCCCTGGTATTGAGGTTAGGACTCTATCAAATATTATGTACTCTGCCCCTGGGTTTTTACATCCAAGATGCATTATCTTGCACTTAACCACATTAAATGTCAGTTGTCACCGCTCTGACCTTTTTCTAGTTTACCTAAATCATTTACCATATGACTTATCCTATTGAACATTAACCCTGTTACATATTTTTGTATCACCACCAAAAATACATACCTTACCATCAAGACCTTCTGCAATATCACTAATAAAAATATTAAAGAGAATGGGTTCAAGTACAGATCTCTGAGGTACCCCATTGGTAACAAGACCTTGCTTCGAATATACTCCATTGACTACAACCCTCTGTTGCCTGTCACTCAGCCACTGCCTTACCCATTCAACAATATTGGAATCCAAACTCAAAGATTGCAGTTTATTGATAAGCATTCTATGTGCGACAGTGTCAAAAGCCTTACTGAAATCTAGGTAAGCAATGTTTACTGCACCACCCTGATCTATTATTTTAGTTACCCAATCAAAAAAATCAATAAGATTAGTTTGGCATGATCTCCCTGAAGTAAACCCATATCGTCTCTGATCTTGAAATCCATGTGTTTTTAGATGTTCAACAATCCTATCCTTTAACATGGTTTCCATTACTTTCCCCACTACTGAAGTAAGGCTTGCTGGCCTATAGTTGCCTGACCCCTCCCTACTACCTTTTTTGTGAATGGGCACCACATTCGCTAACTTCCAATCTTCTGGGACTACTCCAGTTAACAATGATTGGTTAAATAAATCTGCTAATGGTTTTGCTAGTACAGCTCTTTTAATAACTTAGGGTGTATTCCATCAGGCCCCATCGACTTATTTGACTTTACTTTTGACAGTTAAAATAGAACCTGTAATGTGTCTTGTTTCCTAACTGAGACCCCTTTCCTTCATTTTCATCTGTAAATACTGAACAGAAATATTCATTGAGGCAGTCAGCTAGACCTTTATCCTCTTCTACATACCTTCCTTCTTTTGTTTTTAATCTAACTAATCCTTGTTTTGCTTTTCTTTTCTCATTTATGTATCTAAAAAAATGCTTTGTCCCTTTTTTACTGACTGGCTATATTCTCTTCTGTGTGTGATTTGGAAGCTCTTATAACTTGCTTAGCCTTTTTCTGCCTAATCTTATAGATCTGTCAATACTCCTCACTCATGTTTTTTTTGGTTTTTTTTTAATTACTAAATGCTAACTTTTTTGTTTTTGACTGTTTTGGCCACTTCTGTGGAGTACCACAAAATTAAATTGCTCCTGTCTGATAATGACTCCTTTACACATATTTCTATTTTAGAAAAGTCTGTTTTTCTAAAGTCTAAAACTTTTGTTTTTGTGTGGTGTGACTCGGTCACTGTTCTTATATTAAACCACACTGACTGATGATCACTGGATCCTAAACTTTCACCTACAGTAATATCTGATACCAAATCTCAATTTGCTAACACTAAATCTAGTATGGCCTCTTTACGACTTGGCTCCTCAATGGCTTGTTTTAGAGACAATCCCAGTAGGGAGTTTAGAATATGTGTGCTCCTGGCACAAGCAGCTATTTTGGTTTTCCAGTTCACATCAGGAAGATTACATTCACCCTTGATGATAACTTCCATCTTCATTGTCATTTTTAGGCTAGATTTTATGCAATCCTTCACATACAGGGCCACACCTCCCCCTTTCTTGCCTTCTCTGTCTTTTCTTGTCTTTTACACATTATTCACATAGTGCATCCACTACACACACGACACATGACATCCACTACACACACTGCAGCCAATACACAAATACACATTGCATCCACAGAACACACACCCTGTATCCACTCTACAAACACTGCTTCCTTGTAGGCGGATTTGGAGGCAAGTCCTGTGGGCGGGATTGAAGGTGGGCTTGGAGGCGGGACCCCAGAGGCCCTGCCATAGAGCTGTGTTGGGGACCCCAAAATGTCTGATGGTGGCCCTGTGTCTGTTGGGAGATATGATTTAATATAGGCTAGTGGGGCACATAATTACCTGTAAATAAAGCTGGTTTTAAGATGGCCTAACTAGGGCACAAACACCATTTGTTTAATAATGACAGTGTAAAAGTTCATGATGCCGTGTTTTTTATCAATTCAATGTAGGCTCATTATATACAATGTAACCCAAGGGCATACATTTATTTCCAATATCCATAAAGTGATTATCCTAGCTCTATTAGTATTAAAACATCCTGACATTAATCAATAAACCATTAATTCCGTAAATTGAGCTAACACTTAGAAACCATTGGCATTTACCATTCACTTGTATTTACTTTACTGTGAATCCTATCTCCCAGCATTAACCAGATCCCTCCTTCCACATGGCTGCAAATCTCTTTTTGAAATCTTCGTATCTCTTCTTTTATTAGTGGAGCAGAGAGCTGGTGGGAGTGAATGGGTGTACATTCTCCTGGCCTAGAACACTGAGTTCCATCACTGGGCGTTTGCCATCAATTATTAAATACATAATTAAAATCTGTTCAACCATTAAAAAAATGTTAACATGGCTCATTGTAAACCTTAATGATTAATATAAAGTTTGTGTTTTGGTGACAGGCCCACTTTAATAGTGCTCCTGAATCTTTGATGAAGGCCAGAAATATTTGTGTCCATTCCTGTCTAACGTCACTATAAAACAGAATTGAACAGTTTATCGCACGACAGTAAATTGTAATAGTTACACAATAAAACACGACCGACACATAATGTCAAACTCCAGAATTTGGGATACATTGGGCAAACTGGTTACGTAATAGGTTCATAGTATTTTTTTTTTATTATTATTAATTGTTTTGATTTAAATATTATTTTTTACTAAACATTTTTTGTGGTTGCCATCACTAAATATCTTTTTTTTTTTTTTTGAGGTTTTAAGTAATTTCTCATATTTATTTTTTTAGGATCAAACATTTGATTTTTGTTCACTAAGAGAATCGTAGAGAAATGTCAAGGGATTTGCAAAGCTTAGGTTGAATTGACTGAACTGGAAAAAATATTTGTCAGCTATATGTTTTTCGGGTACTTTGAACTGAAATGATCAATTCCTTTGCTAAATCTTCCCAACCCATGGTTTACAGTTTAGTAAAGCTCGTATAATTGTCATGTTACAGGAGCCATTAACTTGAGTGGAGTCCTTCTCCTGGAGATGTTACATGTTTTAACACTTATAGGTGTACAATTAGCACTATGGCTTGCAGTGGTTATTGTGCAAGGAATCTCTGGGTCATACTCTTTCTGTCTATCAAACTGCTAATAATTAAGCTACTTAAAAACAGAAGCATGGCATTGAATCAGCTACGGAGATATTGCAAACATTGACTAAGTTGCCCCAGTTCTTGGACCTATCATTGTGACCCATGTTGAACAACTTGGATAGATGATGGGGGAAAAGTGAACTTCAGCATTATCTACGAGTCAGGAAAGGGCCCTGGTTTTGAACCTTGAAGCCCCATTTTCGGAGAGGTTTTCAGCACCACAATCTCTACATTAAGCAGTCACCTTTAGACCCAAATTTTGTACTCTTGCCCATGCATAAGATTAAAGTTGCAGGTGAAGCTTCCAGATGATGAAGATATAAAGTAGGAAGAAGTTCTTGCTGCTGAAGAATGAGAGGTTCTACAAAGCATACCGACCTTTCCTATATCCTCTGGGTACCACGTTGACGTGCAAAGACTTAAACGAGATACTCATTTCCACACTGTCTACAAGATTAGAGCAGGATTAACCATAAGACAACATTAGGGCCAAGGGGTAACCACAAAACCACAAATTGTCTTGGTATCAATCAATATCTCTATGTGAAGAATAAATAGGGACTTGGGATCTGAATCCTGTACATGATACATAGTCTACATTACATTTTGCATCTCCTGTAATGCAAACGGATTAGTTCTAGCGGTCTATGAAAGAGGGATTAAGGGGAATGAGTTACGTAAGGTGTTCACTACATGTCACTGACTGTAGTTTTTCTTGGCTAAAACAGTACCGCGATTAAATCAAATATTTCTAAAACAATTACACTAAAATACAGTGCAAGCTACTGGCAGTTAAAACGAAAAACCTCATTGTGCTAAAAGCAACGTAAATCCCAGATCAGCTTTAACATTTAATATTTTTTATAAATGATAAAAATGATATAATATATATATAAAATGTCTAGCTTTGGTAATGCAATCTTTGAATTTCGCTCCACATGACAGATAGACGTAAGGCCGGTCGTCATAACCTCCCAAGTGGTCACAGTGTCACCTAAGGTCTTACTTGTTATGGGAAATGACAGTGACTCACCAAGAAAAAAAACGTCAAACTGGCAACTATTACAAGAGTACGTAGTGTAAATTGCGCAATCTCTTTATTCATTTTTTATTTTTATTTTCCGTTACATTCCTACCATTCCACCATAGGTCCAGCCAAACATGGTAGGAGTTCATGCTATTTCAGTTACAGCACAAGACACAATCACTAGAGAATAAACTGGAAATGTCATCCGAATAAATGGTTCAGACAAGCTCACTCTGAATTTGAAATCTGAGATACACAACATATATGGAAAAAACAAATCATACACAAAATAAAACATCACTACCACATCCCTGCAATGGAAAATGAATTCAATACATGCAAAAAGGAGAGGGGGGAGTCTGACCCCCACGCTGAGCGGTCGCACTGAGACCGAGCTCCGGACAAAATCCTATTCCATTGCTATTTTTCTGAATCAGCCCCGAGCAAATCTGTAATAATAACGCTGGTGACACTCTTCGTGACCTGGGCTAATACAGATTGAGACGTCTTGCCGCCTGATCGCCAGTCCAAGCCCGCTGTTTCTCTGAGGCCTACCTGTGGATGTGGCTGAGAGACACGGACGATCATTCCGACAATAATCCCTCCCTGAACTCACGTTCACTGAGATATGGCTATGGCTATTACTCGTTTAAACCTATTGGCTATTATGCATATTACTGTATGTCACAGTTCTAGCATGTTTTATTATAACGCAGCTTGTCATATTCATGTCTCTATTAAGCCATACATCCTTACAAGTAGCATTGAGACATGAATGTTTTACTCTTGATGTTAATTTAAAACAACAAGTACAAATCTCTCGATATAACTTATGTACCTGCAATTCATCTTGCCGCGTTTACCATGTACATTACGCATGTACACCAATCTAAGCACCACAAAAAAAATAATAATTCTAAAAAAACATGCAAAAAAGTACATTGAAAAAGGAGGGGCTGATAGACTCTCTTGAAGAGGAAGAGGCTCTACTAACTAGGAATCTTTTTTCTGATCTTTGTATTTTTCTTGTTCCAACTGTCCAGCAGTTGTTAATGTGTCTGTATTTTATCCTCAGTTTCAACCATCTAATATAATGAATACTCTCATCTTACTGCATAGCAGCTTTGTCTGCCAAGGTCTTCCTAGTCACCACACATTCAGGCGTGCGGCCACAACTCAGAGAACAAGAGACTTCATCCACAAGACACTCACAAACTGGACACAATTCAGACAGCAACAGAGAAAGTCAATATTGTTACTTTAACATCTGAGAACCGTGGTGGGAAGCTTGTAGCTCCGGAGAGTTTTGCAAGTTGGTGCAGATATTAGACAATTTCACCAAGGAGACGAGGCACGGGTTATTCTCAGGTTATTAATCTTACAATGATCCAAAGTTGTTATGGTACTTTCACAAACCATTAAAAACGATAAGTCTATAGGGAAAAAGGTCTAATGCACAAAAACTGAAACGTGCTCCTAGAAAGTCTTCCAAACTGCTGTAACAATTTATAAAACCCTAACATGTAGACAGCTTTCTTTATGATCGATCAACGTACCTTCAACAAGATCTATTTTAAGATATTAACAATAATGGCTATCCCTCTCCAATGAAGACATCTCTCTCTTATTAATTACGTTAATTAGCATTATTCATATGTTTAAATCACATGCGCACCCACCACAATTCTATAATGTTCCAATACAATTCATGTTATAAAACAAGACGCGTTATATTAGAATGTAGCATTAACGTCCGATAGATAAATGCACGGAATGCATATAAATAATGTATTATTGTCCTATAATATTGTTACAGGATGTGTAATATATAGTTGTCATTGGGCTATTGCCCCCACATTTCCCTATTATACTCGATCAGAGGAAGCTGCTTTGGGGATTACTATGTATAATGATTTAATCAGCTCATTATTGTCCAAAGAAGCAAGAAGAATGATTTCTGCGGATAATACAAGTTTGAATTCCCTGCCCGAGGCTGAGTCACAACTTCCCACTGCTGGTATTGATGAGTAATGTAACGATTAAGACAGGCAACTAATCAAACCGTGTCTGAATATTGTGCCCACTGCTTGAATTAGAGAATCCGCTGTACGGATATATCAAGTTCAGCCAACCTGCAAGAATTTGCTTTATGTTTTTATCGAGGCACGTGAAAATGTAAAGCGAAAAATGGAAGATCAGGCAAATTCAGATTTAAGGATAAAAGCTTCTACATGTCGTTGTATATATTTATTCACTATGTGATAGTTACCAAAAGGATACGTATGGGTGGAGCACAATCTACTGTTAATTATCAAGATGCAACCAACTGACGATGAGTTGGTTACAATGTCAATACCATTACAATGTCACTATTCAGGTATTTTTTGATAACACTTTGCACAGGCATTAGCACACCTGAGACAATGTGGGTCAACAAATGAATCCCCAATCTGGAAGTACAGTGAAAATAAGTGTGTTGTTTGTCCACACCCGCTGAATTGCATAGACCCAGGTAAAGGCTACAATACAGATTATCAGGGTGATGTAAAAAAAGAAACTGTGTTACAAAAAATGAAGATAGGAACCACACTAAATACCACCAGACACCCGGTGCACTGGAGCAGGACCAGCAATCCCACAACCATCAAGCAAACAAAGAGAAAATCTCCAGGTAATCAGGGTGTTCAAACCGCAGACTGATTTAAAGGGAAACTCCAGTGCCAGGAAAACAATCCGTTCTCCTGGCGCTGCAGGTCCCTTCTCCCTCCCACCCCCCGCCCCCGGTTGCTGAAGGGGTGAAAACCCCTTCAGTCACTTACCAGAGGCAGCGACATGTCCCACGTCGCTGCTTCCTCCTCCGCTGCCGCTCCTCCTCTGCATTACTTTAGCCGGTGGGCGAGACTGATCCCGCCCACCGGCCGGGGAGGCCTAATGCGCAGCAATGCCGCGCATGCGCATTAGAGCTCCCCATAGGAAAGCATTGAAAATGCTTTTCAATGCTTTCCTATGGGGAATTGAGCGACGCTGGAGGTCCTCACACAGCGTGAGGACGTCCAGCGACGCTCTAGCACAGGTTTTCTGTGCTATAATCCAGGAAGTGCCCTCTAGTGGCTGTCTAGCAGACAGCCACTAGAGGTGGAGTTAACCCTGCAATGTAAATATTGCAGTTTATAAAAAAAACTGCAATAATTACACTTTACAGGGTTAAGGGTAGAGGGAGTTGGCACCCAGACCACTCCAATGGGCAGAAGTGGTCTGGGGGCCTGGAGTGTCCCTTTAATGAAACAAAAAAAAGAGCAGCAATGTTTCGACCTGCTAAGACGTCTTTGTCCAGCTAAAGCTAAAAAGGAGATTTTCTTTTTGTTTATGAAAAAAAAGGAATTCATTTCAAAGGAAGTAAAAGTCCCCTATTAAATAAAACAAACACATGTCCATATCAGTCACAATCATTTAATGACATGCAACCCACAACTGTGTGATACATTGCAACACACCGTTAGTTATTCCTCTTCTTAGAATAAAACATCAGACAATATGAGAAGTCTGACAACAGGCAGAATCATTTGCTTTTCGTTTGGTCCCCACTGAGGTCTTAAACGTTTTGCCCACTTGTGCCAAGACAGACACCAACCCTTTACACATCAGATCCATCCTATAAAGTTAGCCTAGATCAGAAATCCTGCCACGTTTCCTCTGAGATACAGCAGCCGTTTCACATCGTTTGGGTCTACTTTAGGAATCATTAGCGATATCCCTCTAGGCACAGGGAGGTCCAGCTCTGGATTACCTTTTAACTGAGAGAGACACGAAGCAAATACATTGCAGCAACTGTAAATACAGCTCTACAAAAATGGACAGTAATGTCTCCATTGTGATCGCTTTGAAAACATTATTACACGAATACAGACACTGAATTATGGCCATGATCAGTACAAAAGCAACCGAAAACCTTCCTACCAAATGAATTTGATGCCGATAAGAGTCAATGCTCGTTATCAAAATATAGCCCCCTCAAAACAGAGTAACCGGGTGACCCAGGGTTTACACCGAATTGTTGAATATAAAATACCGAATGGTGATAAAATGTATCTGTCACTTGGATATTTTCATTTGCAGCAATTGAGAGATTAGGAAATAACCCGGTCATTTAGTACGGTCCTTCTTTCTCAACAGTCAGAAAGTTTTTTGTAAACATGTTAAATAGCTTCCAATACCTAAATCCTGCTCTTTTCCCCCCTGTAATTTCAATGCTGGTTGACAATCGATGCTTTATCTGCAGGGGCGTTGCTATAACCCAAACAGATTTGGGACTTCGCCATTCAGAACACACCCAAACTCCATGCCATTCGGTCTCAGGTGGATCATCCAATAATAATAATAATAATAATAATAATATGATGGAGATGATCTTCACTTCTCTGTTTTTGCACAGCCCGATAGCTAAAAGCTGATTTGAAAACCAAATTGAAAAATCTAAGCAAAAAAAGCTGATTTGGAAAATGACTCCAATATTAAGTTAGAGTAACAGTTGGAAATTGTAATTCCATTTAAGTTGAACTTTAGATATATCTAAATGATGATTTTACGTGATATAAAATTCTCACTTGGATGTGTGTCTGATGATTTTAAGTTTATCATAATGTGGCATGTTCTCTCCTACAACGAGCTGGGTCACTTCTGCTTTTCAGACGGGAAGCCTATTGTGAGATAAAGGGCACCACTTAAGGAACATAATATAATCAGAATCTAGTGGTCTATATGGTGGTGTGTTGCAGCCACATTGCTTTAAAGGGACTCTCCAGGCAGCTCCTCTTTACTCACCTGGTTCCAGCGCCGGGAGCCTCGTGAAGCCGCGCCCCCTATTTTGTCAAAATGCCGAAATAGGCGGGCGCAAGCAGGGAGCAATCAGACGCTTCCATTTGGACGCACATGCTCACAGACTTCAGAGGGCGGCATTCATGCCGCTACATGCGCGCGGTGTGAGCGGCCGACGAGCTGAACTGACTGACAGCTCAGCTCGCGGTCTTTGCCCGCCTCCCTCCTCTGCTGACAGGCTGGAGAGAGAAGGCACGCACACAGTGCCTTCTCTCTCCTGCACACGTCAGACGTATTTTCAAACGTCTGACGTGTACAGGGCCTTCTTAGGGCCCTGCATGATAGGAAGTGCCTCTAGTGGCCGTCTGAGTGACGCCCACTGGAGGTATTCCTATCAATCAATGTAAACACTGTATTTTCTCTGAAAATACAGTGTTTACATTAGATTGCCTGCAGGGAGCTTTAGATCTCACCTGAACAAATACATTAAGCTGTAGTTGTTCAGGTGACTATAGTGTCCCTTTAAGTTCAAAGGTCTTGAAATGTTAATAGAGTTTCTGGATTCTATGGTCACTACTAATTAATATATTTTATAGCTAAGTTAAATCGAGGGCAAGTTTCACTCAGAACCGTTGAGAAAGGGCCAATTGAATGCTTGATTGGACCTCGCAGGAGAGCATATAACATCAGACGAGGCATCTGGCTCTGGATTGTAGGAAAGTCTATCCCCAATAGGGCATTTTTAATGGAAGTAGAAGTATTTTTTAATTTTAATTGGTTGAATTAATACTTTAACCCCTTAAGGACACATGACATGTGTGACATGTCATGATTCCATTTTATACCAGAAGTTTGGTCCTTAAGGGACAAATATTGACAAATATCATCTAAAAAATATTTTGAATATAATAATTCTATCATAAAGTTTTGAAAAGAAATATATACATTTTTCAAAGGATGTATATGTAAAAAATGCAGAAAAATGTATATACATACACATTGGGTCAGAACAGTCAGAATTCAATTACTGTCTGACCCAAAGTGCATGTACGTGACGGATGGTGGATCCTGTCATATACTAAAGGTAGGGATGAGGTTTTTTTAAAAAAAAATTATTTACATATATCTCATTTTAAAAAAATAGACCAAATCATTATTTTATTTAAAAAATAGTTTGGAGGTGACTCAGTCCTTTAACCCCTTAAGGACCAAACTTCTGGAATAAAAGGTAATCATGACATGTCACACATGTCATGTGTCCTTAAGGGGTTAAGCGAGACTGACCTTCCTGTTCTGGTGGTTTCATATAATGAAATTAACAATGTATAAATATATCCAATGTGGGATAATCTTAATCCACCGATTACATCACGTTGATTACAGTGAACCTAATATAGATATTCCAAAAAACATGTCTCATTATTATCCTATTATTATCTCATTATTTGTATCACTGGCTCAGATTCTCGGCTAAAAACGTTCTCCACTGATAGAAAATAAAATGAGGTCATTCTGTTCATTGCTGCTGCTAACCATGTACACGTTTCTATCTGAATCAGAAAGTACAGAAGGGAAGTTCCGAGCAGAAAGAATAATGCTCACTATGAATTCTGATTAATTCTTGTCGACACGTTTGGGATTCTTTTTTCTGCCTCTTCACTGAACAGGAATTCAATAAAATAAATGTTGCAGAGACAGAACAAGCAAACTGTATTCACAGGGCATGGATTAAAATATCTACTGCTATGTGTCAAGCAATGCTCCTTCAGAGACAGGAGACCGCACATCACATGGCACTTAGTATCGTGTACCCAAACTCTTATCAGGAAGTCTTTAATACCAGGGACAGTCGGGGATTTCTGGATAATCAACTCTGGATTAAGGTTGGGGTGTCTGCTGCCCATTTTTGTATTGAGAAACACATGGAATGCCTTTTTTGGGAAATATTAAGGATTAAGAGGAGCATGCCTCCCTTGCATCACTTGGTGGCAAAATCAGGACATGTTCTACTGGCACAGAGCTCTGTCACCGCTTCCTCACAGCATGAGAGAACAGAGCTGCCGTAGATTAATGGGCCACAATGTTCTTGATGGACATGATGTTTAGAGGAGATGGATAGGTCAGTTGGAAAGTGTTCAAAAGGGAAAGAGTCTGTATATGTGTGATAGGAATGGGGGTAGGTGTGGTAGATATAGAAGAATGATGGGACGGGAGCATTAGATATGTCATTTACGTTATGAAAGATTGAGTTCGCTTTATGTGTGGCGAGAGTTGCAGAAGTTTAATAGGGGCTGTAGACATGTTACGGCTGTGGAAAGCTAAACAAATGATGTAATATCAGATAAATGTTGTGGCCCCCAAAGATCCTCATTATTTATACTAACTGTTGATGTAACCGTGTTTTATACAGATCCCAGACCTGTCCTTTAATCAGGGTCTCAGTGAGTGTGTAAGAGGAAATAAAAAAACGACAGTATGGATACAAGACAGGGATGTAGCCTGTAGGGTGGTGGATTAGAAGAAACACAAGAGAGAAACAGTGACATTTAGCTAAAGTTTAGGTTCTCAGTAATGTTGGGAGGAGAACGTCAAGAGATTGAGATTGATACTTCGTTGCAGTCATGTTCCTTTAAAGATACACAGGGCTATTCACCAAAGTGAGAATCTAAAGGTTTAAATTTCAAATTTAAGGCCAGAATAGCCAAACTAAAGCATAGCTGGCTTAGAGAATGTTCCTAAGATATTTCGACCTTGAGTTTAAAATTCACTTTGAAGTCTCAGTTTAGCGACTAACTCTGAAAGTCTCTAAAATTGGATGAAATATTCTTACGAGCTCTACCTTTACCTTTCCATCTGCTTTACCTTCACATTGTTTGTTTGCTCACCTTTAAATCATTAATCACAGTAGCTCTAGGTACTTTTATCCTTTTGGGTTTTCCTGGCCTAAATGCATTATTTTGCATTTGTTTTCATTCAAATTGTAGCACTCACATACACAACCATTCCTCTGGTTTCCTTAGTTCATAAATGATTCACTTAACACCTGCTCTAACCTCTGTGTCATCGGCAAAGAAATGTATTGCTTGTCTTTCAAATTATCTCTGATAAACTCAACTAAGCAATATACCTTCTTAATGCTTTTCATGCCACACAACAGTCAGTTATCTATCTTTTAGCATTCTCTATAACTATTTAAAACTATATTTTATTTATTAAATATTGTTTTATATAGTTCTTTTACCCTAGTTTTTATCATGTATTGTTTTTTTATCAATACAAGTCCTTTTTATTGAACCTGTTTGCTTCTGTATACCTGTACGTAATATCCTTGGTGGGGATAATACCACCTAACCATGTTGGACATAGCAATCCATATTTGCTCTATCAAATGTGAGTAATTTTTATCTATTTCACTTTATTCATCCTTTTTACAGTCTATACTATTGTGGTTTTATTTTCTCTTTTACTTATATAATTGGAGAGAGTCCACCAACACCTATATCCTATATCCTGGTCACTCTCTAGGCTCCAGAACATGTGAGTACACATTCTTTATAGCTATATATTTAAATATTGAATCTGGCATATTGCACTATATATATATCTGATTTCTCCTACATATCTGCAAGAGAAGCTGCATCCACAAGAACCTCCTATAGACTCTGCGCTCCACTATATCCTTACACGGGGATTATTCTGCCCAAGCATCTAAATTGGAGCTGCACCTAAGCTCCTATAAAGTGTGAGTGCATATCATTTTATTTACCCTCACCTTATTGTATTTTTGATGTACTTCACTATCAGTTTCCTATTTCTCTTCCTTGTTATGGTTATATGTACACACTCCAAGGATATTCCAGGCACTGCATCCCCCTCTTTGTTTTTACCTGCTTCTCTACAGGACAAGAGATACCCTGGATTTGGTGACTAAACCGCCCTTTGGACTGTACCAATACTGGACAAGCGTTGAATACCCTCTTGCTTTTATGTTTCCTCATTACATTTTATAAAAAACTACCTTTTAATCGATAACACATTTTACGTCATGCAGTTTAATTTATCAAGACCTATTCAACCAAGAATTAATTAATTTTATGTATTACTACTTGAAATTAAGGTTTTAAGTTTTTATGATTGAAGTGGTAAAATTCTCTTAAAATGACAAGAAAATGTTTTTGTTTGTTTGTTTTTTATTTTGTTACCGTTATGAATAACATTCAAACTTTAGTTACTACCCCATTCCTCCTACCTCAACTAACCTCTTATTATTTTACCTTCATCCAATATTCCATCTTATTGTCGCTTTCTTACTTTCTTGTCAGTCTTACTCTGTTGCTAGACTTCGGTTCTGCCAAATACTTTTTTTTTTATTCTATTCGATTTTTTTAGACACCTGAAATTCAGTCGAATGTTGTTTTGGCTCAGCTGAATGTCGACTCAAGAATCAAATCAGAACAAACCAAAAATGGTGCAAAATGGGCCATTATATACCCTCCAGGGAACTGAGGAAAAAAAATGGCTTCCAATATGCCATCCATGTTTGATAAAAATGAATAGAAAGTTCCCAGCACCCCAGCCTATCACATGACATATCACTGGAAAACCCAGGATGTCCTCTTTACAACGCAGCAGGGATTGGTAGAGCAGCTCAAAACAATAAAAGGAGATGCATGTGAACGAAATGTCCAGTACAGAGGACACAAGTTAATGGGCTGGGTCTCAGGAGGACATATAATTAGAAGTACATTGATAGGAGCATTTTCCTGCCATTTGGCTCATGATCAACTGAGAAAAAGTAAATCCTTTCTTTTTTTATATAAAATACTTCACACTGAAATGTACCTTCATTACATCACCGGAAGAGCCTCATCTCAGCGGGCATCACGTGATTTTCATAGAAAACCATTTAGGACATGTTCGATTGCACAGGAATCTCTGTAATCCACCAGTAGCGTTCTTCAGTGTCATCATGCTGTGCATAATAATAACAAGCCTGGGCTACTTCCTAAATTGTAGGAAGCACTTCCAGTGGATGTCTCACTAACAACTTTGTTAGGGAAACTGTAAACAATGCAGTTTCTCAAAAATGACAATGTTTTACATTATTGAACAAAAAGGACAGCATTCACGAACTAAAATCACATCAACATGTAATGATTTTAGAGTTTAGAGATTTTAGAGTTTAGAGATTTTAGATATTAGTGTTTAGAGATTTTAGAGATTTTAGAGTTTAGAGATTTTAGAGTCGAGAGATTTTAGAGTTTAGAGTTTAGAGATTTTAGAGTTTAGAGATTTTAGATTTTAGAGTTTAGAGATTTTAGAGTTTAGAGATTTTAGATTTTAGAGTTTAGAGATTTTAGAGTTTAGAGATTTTAGAGTTTAGAGATTTTAGAGTTTAGAGATTTTAGATTTTAGAGTTTAGAGATTTTAGAGTTTAGAGATTTTAGATTTTAGAGTTTAGAGATTTTAGAGTTTAGAGATTTTAGATATTAGAGTTTAGAGATTTTAGAGTTTAGAGATTTTAGATGTTAGAGTTTAGAGATTTTTTGAGTTTAGAGATTTTAGAGTTTAGAGATTTTAGATTTTAGAGATTTTAGAGATTTTAGAGTTTAGAGATTTTAGATTTTAGAGTTTAGATTTTAGAGAGGCAAATCCCACTGCAAAGAATTCAGGAGCTCCCCCCACACTCTAACCCGGGGGTGGTCACTCTACCTACCTTGCCATATTAACCTATCCCACTGTTTAATATCTTCCAATAATCTTCTTTGCTTCGTTTGTCTTTTTTTTTTTTTTATTAACAATTCCTGCTGAAACTTTACTGAAGTTATCTGGGAAGGATAAAGAATGACTAAATCTGCTTCTGGGACTCCATTTGCATAATTGAAAGTCTCATAAGCCAATTACTCACTCCTCAATTATCTTATTCAGTATTATTTGGAGTCTAAAGGACTATAACCACTGTGCAACCAGGATCTACCTAATTACCAGATTTTGTCAATGGTCAGTATTGCTAATTAAGCATTTCCCTATTTTGAAACAAGATTACAAACATTCATGCATTATTATTTCAAAACCTTGTTGCTGCCGAAGGCTGCCAAAGTTACATTTCTTTATTGAAATCAAATTTATTTTCTTAAAGTGACAGCTTCAAATGTATTTGTTTAGCTGCAGTTGAGTTCCAAATAGATTTTTCCCGAGCGGTATTACACACGCTTACAGGAAGCTTGCCTCACTGTGCCTAACATGCAACATGATGGAATTACTAAAAGATTCCTTACTATAACATAAAAAACAAGATGTATTTTTCAATGACTCATGCATAAAAGGTCAAATATCATCTAATCAAATTACATTTAATACATCCTTTTATTTCTAATGAGGTAAGTTAATACAAAGTAAGTGAAGGAAAATGGTCGTTAAATTATAGTGCCGTTATCATCATGACAGATTGAGGCTTCTTTCAGGATATTATGGGTTAGGTTGTTTATAGTATTTAACCCCTTAAGCAGAGGCGGCTCTCTAATTAGGCGGTTTAGGCGGCCGCCTAAGGCCTCGCGCTGGCTGGGGCCTCGCGGCCGCCTAAACCGCCTGTGGGCAGAGTGTGTCAGGTCCTCGGTCACTGACCGAGGACCTGACACCAGGAGGGGGCCCGGCGGCTTGCCCGGTATGCCGCCGGGTGCGAGGCCCCTCCTGGCTGCCCGGCCAGCCACCGCAGACACCGGTCTGCAGCTCCGCAGTGAGCAGAGCTGCAGACCATGTGTCTCGCGAGAACCGGCCAATCAGAGCGTTGCCGCGGGTTACCACGGCAACGCTCTGATTCACTCGCGAGATTACATGGTCTGCAGCTCAGCGGAGCTGCAGACCGGAAGCAGTGGCCACCGGACCACCAGGGAGCCCACTGGACCACCAGGGAAATTAAGGTAGGTTCAGCCTCACTCTCCCACCAGCCTCACTACCCCCCACACCACCCTCAGCCTCACCCCCACCACCCTCAGCCCCACTACCCCCCACACCACCCTCAGCCTCACCCCCCCGCCTCACTACTCCCCACACCACCCTCAGCCTCACCCCCCCCGCCTCACTACTCCCCACACCACCCTCAGCCTCACCCCCCACCACCCTCAGCCCCACTACCCCCCACACCACCCTCAGCCTCACCCCCCCCGCCTCACTACTCCCCACACCACCCTCAGCCTCACCCCCCACCACCCTCAGCCCCACTACCCCCCACACCACCCTCAGCCTCGATACCCCCCACACCACCCTCAGCCTCACTACCCTCACACCACCCTCAGCCTCAATACCCCCACACCACCCTCAGCCTCACCCCCACTACCCTCAGCCTCAATACCCCTCACACCACCCTAAGCCTCACTACCCCCACACCACCCTCAGCCTCACTACCCCCACACCACCCTCAGCCTCACTACCCCCACACCACCCTCAGCCTCACTACCCCCACACCACCCTCAGCCTCACTACCCCCACACCACCCTCAGCCTCACTACCCCCACACCACCCTCAGCCTCACTACCCCCACACCACCCTCAGCCTCACTACCCCAACCACCCTCAGCCTCACTACCCCCCACCACGCTCAGCCTCAATACCCCCCACACCACCCTCAGCCTCAATACCCCCCACACCACCCTCAGCCTCAATACCCCCCACACCACCCTCAGCCTCACCACCCCCAACCACCCTCAGCCTCACTACCACCCTCATCCTCACCGCCCCCCCACCCTCAACATCACCCCACCCCCTCAGCCTCACCACACCACCACCCTCAGCATCACCCCCACCACTCTCCGCACCACCCCCAGCATCACCCCCACCACCCTCAGCATCACCCCCACCACCCTCAGCCTCACCACCACCCCCAGCCTCACCACCACCCCCAGCATCACCCTCAACATCACCCCCCCACCACCCTCAACATCACCCTCCTCAGCCTCACCTCCACCACCCTCAGCCTCACCCTCAACACCACCCCCACCACCCTCAGCCTCACCACCCTCTGCCTCACCATCCCCCACCACCCTCTGCCTCACCATCCCCCACCAGCCTCTGCCTCACCATCCCCCACCACCCTCTGCCTCACCACCCTCAGCCTCAATACCCCCCACCACCCTCAGCCTCACTACCACCCTCAGCCTCACTACCCCCCCACCACCCTCAGCCTCACTACCCCCCACACCACCCTCAGCATCACCACCCCCAACCACCCTCAGCCTCACTACCCCCCACACCACCCTCAGCCTCACTACCCCCCACACCACCCTCAGCCTCACTACCCCCCACACCACCCTCAGCCTCACTACCCCCCACACCACCCTCAGCATCACCACACCACCCTCAGCATCACCACCCCCCACACCACCCTCAGCATCACCACCCCCACCACCCTCAGCCTCACCACCCCCCACCACCCTCAGCCTCACCACCCCCCACCCTTAGCCTCACCCCACCACCACCCTCAACATCACCCCCACCACCCTCTGCCTCACCACCACCCTCAGCCTCACCGCCCCCCCCACCCTCAACATCACCCCCACCCCCTCAGCCTCACCACCCCACCACCCTCAGCATCACCCCCACCACTCTCAGCACCACCTCCAGCATCACCCCCACCACCCTCAGCCTCACCACCCCCAGCATCACCCTCAACATCACCCCCCACCACCCTCAGCCTCACCACCACCCTCAGCCTCACCGCCCCCCCCCACCCTCAACATCACCCCCACCCCCTCAGCCTCACCACCCCACCACCCTCAGCATCACCCCCACCACTCTCAGCACCACCTCCAGCATCACCCCCACCACCCTCAGCCTCACCACCCCCAGCATCACCCTCAACATCACCCCCCACCACCCTCAGCCTCACCACCACCCTCAGCCTCACCGCCCCCCCCACCCTCAACATCACCCCCACCCCCTCAGCCTCACCACCCCACCACCCTCAGCATCACCCCCACCACTCTCAGCACCACCTCCAGCATCACCCCCACCACCCTCAGCCTCACCACCCCCAGCATCACCCTCAACATCACCCCCCACCACCCTCAACATCAGCCTCACCACCCTCCTAAGCCTCACCCCCACCACCCTCATCCTCACCACCACCCCCACCACCCTCAGCCTCACCACCCCACCACCCTCAGCCTCACCACCCCACCACCCTCAGCCTCACCACCCCACCACCCTCTGCCTCACCATCCCCCACCACCCTCTGCCTCACCATCCCCCAGCATCACCCTCAACATCACCCCCCCCACCACCCTCAACATCAGCCCCCCCACCACCCTCAACATCAGCCTCACCACCCTCAACATCAGCCTCACCACCCTCCTAAGCCTCACCCCCACCACCCTCATCCTCACCACCACCCACAGCCTCACCACCCCACCACCCTCTGCCTCACCACCCCACCACCCTCTGCCTCACCACCCCCACCACCCTCAGCATCTACCCCCCTCAGCATCTACCCCCTCACCATCTACCCCCCCTCACCATCTACCCCCCCTCACCATCAACTCCCCCTCCTTCTCACATCACCCCCCCTTCTCACATCACCCCCCCTTCTCACATCACCCCCCCTTCTCACATCACCCCCCCTTCTCACATCACCCCCCTTCTCACATCACCCCCTGATACCGGAGAAACTGACGGAAGCCAAGCACAGAGAGATGGACACAGGTTTCTTCAGGAAGGAAGAGATTCTTTATTCGGATCACCGATCGGGACTCAGAGGGACTAATGTCACCAAACTACAACAAGTTCTGAGCCCCGGACAATAGTGCAGGCTCCTTATATAGGCACATAACTCCTCCCATATTAAGCTCCACCCGCACATTCTCTTGACCAATCAATACAAATAAGAATTAACTTCCTGCTTGACCGCATGGCCTGCCCAGCACAATGGAGGAGGGGAATACTACATCCTGTAGTCTCGCACATGCTCCGTACACTACTGATCGTATCTTGCCACGTGCAACCAACTGATCGATACGTCAGCATATGCACGTACACATGCCACGTGGTAATCTCGGCCTACTAAATTTATTTTTACCGAGATTCCACCACACCCCCTTCTCACATCACCCCCCTTCTCACATTACCCCCCCCTTCTCACATTACCATCACCTCTCTCACATCACCCCCCACACCATCACCTCCCTGTCACCCTCACCCGCCTCTCCTTCTCACCATCACCCCCCCCATACACACAACACACTTCAAGCAGCTTCCCCATACACATAGGGTCGCAGACAAAAACATACATTCACACACAAGGATACTCTGTCAGACACACTCTCAGGCACATACACAGGTAAGCTGTGCATCAATGTGTATGTGACACTTTTTTGTTAGTGGGGCCTCATGTTTGAGTTTCGCCTAAGGCCTCATAAAGTCTAGAGCCGCCTCTGCCCTTAAGTACCAAGGCTTTTTTGAGATGCAACGCGTTTGTGACCAGCTCTTTGGGGTACTTTTACCATGGGTTCATTCTGCCACAATTTCCCCCTTTTTCCCATTTTCTTTTGACACCCTACATGCATACATATCACAATATTAAATAGGAATAAAATATAATATTTTTTTTTATTTCTACATTTAATACGTTTTACATCCCAAGTGCAACAAAAGAAAGCTATCTCAAAATAGATTCACTAATTAGTCCCGATTTCTAAAATGTCCAACATAGCTAGAATTTTAATTAAATTAAAGCAGTTAGAAAACAAATACTACAAGTAGTGAATTATGCTTTTAAAGCTACAATTGCTACACAAAGGTATATATTTGTAGAAAGTACATCCTAAAAGCTATGTAACATTTGGCGAGTTTCATTTAACCATTATATCACAAACCTAGGTCAAATTACCTTATTATTTTTTTGTGGGGGGGGTGCGTGGTGTTCAACACATGTTGAATTTTGCAATTTTGGGGAGCACCCCATATGTCTGTTTGTCAACTGTTTCCATCTAAAATGTTACCCCACATAAACCCTTATCCTACCCCTAAACTGTCCCTAATTTTATCCCTAATCCAACCACTAATCCCACCCTTAAACCCTCTCACTAATTCCACCCCTAATCCCACCCACTAATCCCACCCCTAATCCCACCCACTAATCCCACCCTTAATCCTACCCCTAATCCTACCTCTGAGGGACTGCTGTCAGTACTGTTTGTATTTTTTCTGTAGAGAGTGGTTTTGTTTTACATACTATATAGCTCATGTTCTGGAACACAAGATCCAGAATAATTGAAAAATAGAAGCCGGTGAAAGCCTTAATTAACCTTGATGTTGGGATCCTAATCTCTTACAGGAAGTCAAGGAATGAGTCAAGCTCCCTATCATTGTGTGAGGAGAAATGCATGAATGAATGCATACTAATACAAATATAAAATATAGAAAATAGAGAATACAGCACACTGCATATTACCAGACCTTAAAGGGACACTGAAAGCAGTGTACCCACCTCATCTTACTGAAGTGGTTATAGTGTTGGAAGTTCACTGGTGCCCTCCTTGGTCCACTGTTAAACCATTGTTAATGGTTTAATGCTAAATGAGAGTCCCCAGCAGCCCATCCCCTCTGTGCTGATTGGGCTAATGGGTTAGTATTAGCCTGAGCAGCAATAGGCGGCTGGGATTGGCTGAGGGTGTCATCTGACTGATTTCAGCCTATCACAGCCACTCACTGCTGCTTAAGAAAGCGCGTAATCTCTGCCTTAGCCATTCCAAAATTGGAAATCGGGCTGTGGGTGGCCAGGGACCTTCATTCAGGGTTAAACTGTTTGAAAATGGTTTAACACTGAATAGAGGGACAGTGCCGGGTACACTAGGCACTATAACCACTTCAATGAGATGAAATGTTTATAGTGCCTAGAGTGCTCCTTTAAGAAAGGAAAGACCTAACGAAAGATGAAAGGGAAAACCTGCAACTTGGTAATGTTATCAAAGACAGCTGAGTTTTTCACATAAACGCACAAAATCACAAGAAAAAGACAATATCAGAAAAACAAAAAAATCAAATCACCAAATGCATTAATTGGGTCGAAATCCAATAACAACATAATAAGGAACTCACTCAGATAAACAGAACCATTACCGAGTAAGTGCTAATAGACTAACACTTTAATTTGTTTTGCTGACGTCATGCTTGCGACACCAGAACGTTGGTGTGTGTCCAGAATGTAAATAATGGTATCCTGTAACGATTCAATAAAATCTGTCTGAGATTTCATAATGTTGATTATGAAAGAAACAATATTTACTGCCCTATTCATCCAGAGGAACGTCCTCTCTCATTGCTGCTCCACTCCTGGAGACTTTCAGAGTCTCCCTTTTCCGTCCCGTGAATCACGCAACTTCCCAGATCCGGGAATCACACAACTTCGCCTGGTCACAAAAAAGCCTGACATACCTAGGAATTCACTTAACCCCATCAATAAAAGGCTTATACAAGCAGAACTTCCCAACTCTTATAGAAACTATAGACCAAGATCTTAAAAAATGCCACCTACCCCACTTCTCATTAATGGGACGTGTTAACATAATAAAAATGATGATCCTACCAAAAGTCCTGTACATGTTCCAGGCCCTGCCTATTCCCCTCCCAGGTGAATTCTTCAGGTGCATGAGATCCATACTTACAAAATACACATGGAGACACAAACCTGCGAGATTAGCATACTCCACACTAACATCTACACTCGGGAAGGGTGGGCTGGGATTACCCCACATGTATAAATATTATGTAGCGTACGCACGCGAGTCAAGGAATGGACGACTGTAGACACACCTAAAGCCTGGTACAAGCTAGAACAGAGTTTTGCGACAATGCCCCTCCATACCCTACCCTGGCAAATGTGCCCGCTCACAAAACTTTCCCCAACAAGCCATCCGCTTATCCACAACACACTTAGGACTTGGAGGAGGCACAGAGAGGGATGGGGTCTGTCACCTGGAATGTTCCCGTTCTTCCCTCTAGCGCATAACCCGGATTTCCAAAACGGTAACGGTAGCACCACGTTGGCCCGAGTCACTGGAAACCTGTGCCCCGAAATAGCTGCAGTCCTGACGGAGGACAACCCACCTAAACTAAGGGCACACCCCGAGCCTGACCGCCGACAGACACTACTGGACGCCATGGCCAGGGCCCAACTGACCCATTTCCTGACCCGCTCGGTTCTCCCAAAATGGAAACATAGAACCAAAACACCGTTTGAACTCTTATGCACACGGGAAAACAAAACTAAATGTCCCCTATCAACAATATACCGCCTCCTTCAATCTGAACCTGGGGACCTATCTATACACTCCTTCCAACGTAAATGGATGAAAGAACTTCACATACACATGACGAATACTGACTGGACACACATTATGAGCTCAGGGATGAAAGCCCCACTTAGCATAGCCAGTAAAGAGACATTCTATAAAAGGGTCACTAGGTGGTATAGAACACTCGCTCTGCTCCACACCTTCTGGCCCACAATTAGTGACCAATGCTGGAGATGTGAAGCGGCACAAGGGGATATGGAACATATATGGTGGGGATGTAAGACCCAGGTCCTTACTGACATTAAGAAACTAATTCCCTTGGGAACACGACTAACTCCCTCCCAAATACTGCTGGGGTGGCCCCAGTCCCTGATAGACCCATATAAACAACGACTTCTGAACATTCTCCTAGGGGAGGCCAATGCCCTGATTCCTATGTACTGGCGACAAACCGATGTGCCCTCAAGGGAACAGTGGGTACAGCGGGTAGAAAGGACCAGAGAAATGGATGTCATACATTGGTCGACCCAGGGCAAGAGGGGCAAATACTCCAAAACTTGGGAACCGTGGCTTATTTATTGGAAGACACCCCCTGCAGGGACACCACTCACGACCACCAACGGCTAGAGTACTAGAAGTGCAGCATAAACAAATGTAAAAGGTCTTACTGCAATAGAAATCCTAGACATTACTGCTGAGTAGTAGCAACAGGATACCCCACCTCTTCAACACCTCTCCCTACACCAACCCCCCCTACCGTAGTTCTCTCCCTCCCCCTCCGTACCTCAACGTACCTTTCACATATGACAACCGTCCAACAGGGTTCTGCAACCGATATTGCTTGATTGTTTAAATGACTATGTATAACTTTGTGAAACCCCACTATATTGAACCAATTTACCTTCCCTTATCTCTTCTGTACCCCTTGTTTTGATGACTCAACTTGAAAAATCAATAAAAACGAAATTAAACAAAATAAAAATAGTCACAAATCAATTTGTAAAAGTGCAGAGGGAATACAGTTTAGTTAAAGTGCTACACTGCCAAGATACAAAATAAATAAACAGTTTACTAGATTATGGAAACATGTATGCATTTTGTTCTGCAAATTTCCATAGGGGTATAACTAAAAACAACTTGGAAAACATGTCTGAAGCCTTTGAAAGCCCTCCCTTTCTAACCCCACCCATACTTTCTACGGCTGTCCAATTGCAGGTTTCTCAGTTTAGCTCCATGAGAAATCTGTGCCCTAAGCAATTGCTGCTTCTTGAGCAATGCTCCACTGAGCTAAACAAACCAGGAAGTAAAATGACTGATGATCTGAAACTTTATAAAAGTGACAATTTCTGTTACAATCTGCTCTTTTTGTAAAATGAAAAAAGATATCACAGTCTTCACACTTCTTTGATGTATTCAGCTAAAGTGCTTACGGAGTCTGTAGTGTTACTTTAACCCCTTAAGGACCAAACTTCTGGAATAAAAGGGAATCATGACATGCCACACATGTCATGTGTCCTTAAGAGGTTAAAGGGTTACTTTGAATATTTACCATATTTTAACTACTTACTTTTACCTACTAGCATAATACATTTCCATATTTTAATGAGTGCATTAAAATGGACCACCTGGGACAAACCACCTGGTTCTGGGGATATGATCCCTAGGGGCAGAAAAGGCACGTCTTTTCTCATTATAACTATAATTATCTGAGCAGTCATCAATGGCAATTTTAGGAAGATTTGCTCATAAAGACAGTTTTATTCCTTGTATAGAGCTGAACAGTTGGATTCACATATGGGAAGCTGAAAAAGACGGCTATATCTAACATTAGTATCCAAGAAAATGTAGAAAAATATTTGTATTTGTCATATTTTTCTGACAAGAACATTCAATGATAAAAATGGCAAATTTATGACACATCTCTACTGTGAAGGTTGCATTTTTCCGCTCTGTAACACTTTATTTTTTTGAGTGGCTACTGAAGAAATCTCTGCTCAGCTCTAATTCTGTTGTAGCTTTTAGTTTTACAGTTTTCACAGACTAAAATCTTTATAAAAAAAAACAAAAAAACATTAAAGGGGAAAAAATGAGCCAAAAAAAATCTCTCTGACTTAACCAGTTCATTGCCAGGATAGACATGTAGAACTATATCTGTTAAATGCTCACTGGAATGAATTACTGAACATTAATACCATATGTGGGCAGGGCAGGGCTGTAATATGCTGAGTTGGAGAGAATATAAAATATCCAATGATCAGGAATAACACAATTAAGCTACTATACAAAAGATGAAATGTTACCATAGATCCCTTGAGAAGTTACTCCAAGCACCATGACCACTTCAGTGACTTGCTGTAGTTATGGTGCCTGGAGTCTGTATGTGCAGTGTTTTGCTATATTAAGAGTTTAACCCCTTCTTCTGCAGTGTCTTTGGGGTGTCGTTAACCAGACAGGAACTAATGTGCCAGGCCGGCTAATGTCAGTTCTGTGCAACGTTCACCTGCAAAGAATTGCATTCGCTGGCTGAAAGCAGTAAGCCGACGCCCCCAGCCAATGAATGGTGGCAGATGCGGCTTCCTGGCTTCCGTGGCTCTGCAGAGACATGTTGTCTGACCACCAAGGAACATCGGAACCTGATGAGGATGCAGGTAAGGAGCAAAACTGATGCTAAATGGTTTATCTCATAACCAGCGAACCTGGCCAACTTATACCACACACCATGACCACTACACCTGGCTTTAATTGTACCTGACACATATGATTCATGTACTGCGTTTGTAAGCATTTAATGTGTTAGCAGAATCCATAAAGCACATGGGCACCACGTTTACAGTTGCAAATTTCTTTTCTGCCATAGAATCCATAAACAATTACAATGCACAGATTACCCACAGAAAGGACACTAGGTGTGTTCAATATCCGTCAATAACTCGTCAAACATAAATATATAGTGTACACACACTATTGTAACCAAATGAGGATTGAAAATGCAACTGTTCAGAAGAGCATGTAAGTAGAAACATTTGGTAAGATAATATTTATTAAAATCTAATTTCTGAATATTTTTTTTATTATATGTGATGTATAGATTTAATTTAATAAAAATTAATATAAAAGGTCTAGATTTATAATATTACGTGCCATCTGTAAATCAGACATGACTGTTATGGCAGGTATATTTATATTCAGCTTTTCTTAACTTAAATACAGAATAATTGAAACTACAAAGCTCTGCCAGTTGTAGATCACAAGGTCAAGCGTCAGTTTAAACAATTTCAGGAATATTGTTTCAGCTTAACAGATCATAAAGTAAATCTGTCAAGACTGCTTCCCTTGAATATACCACATCTCTATATTATATCCTGAAAATAAATTCTATATGCAATTGCTTTAGAAGCTGTTAAACGAGCACTCCAAGCACTATAACCACTTATCTTGCTGTAGTGATGATGGTGCCAAGAGTGTCCTGGTGGCCACTCCATTTTAAGTAGTCAAACCATTTCTGAGGTAATTTAGCTTTATCTTAATATAAGGCTCTTTATAGCAGATGGGGACATTTTAAATGCAGCTCTGGTGTAAAAAGGCTGCTAAGAGCATGCACCGCCAACAACCAATAAGAGTGTGGAACTAAATAGCTCCCAGCATTCCGCTCTCCAGGAAAGACGAAATTAAATTTTAAACTGCTTGATGACGGAAAAGTCCAATTTTTGCACATGAAGCGAAAATTTGTTTGAAAATATTTAACGTGTTTTTTAATTAAAACACGAAGGATAATTTTTAATGACATTTACACTACGCTTTTGCTTTGTGAGAAAATTCACTTCAGACAAATCATTTTTCCTAAAAAATAGAAAGATTTTCGGAATTCCCAAATTTTGGTTATTTGTGGGTTTAGCCTTCGGAACTGAAACCAATTCGAGAACCGGATCAGATAAACCAAAAAGGGCGTAAATATCAGCCACTCAGTGTGGTGCAGAATATATGTCTAATATAATATTATGTATATAGTTTGCAGTACACTGATAGGAGCACTTTCCCACCATTTGGTTCACAAATGTCATATTAAATATATAGTTGAGAAATGGTAGATTTTATTTTACTGATTCTCTTTCTTTTCCCCTCTGTTGGTCACTTCACAATGATCTGGGAATAAAATCAACATTCAGTGACTGTCTTCTGGCCATCAATCATCTTTTTACCCATCCATTACTTTACTTTTTAAGGCCAGGGGCGGATTTCAGAATCACAAAGCAAAATGAAGATATGCGGCTCGTTTGGTTTGAGATTCAGGTACATTTCGACTTGGAGTTTAGGAATTCGGCCAATTCCCCGAATGACTTAAATTCGGTCATATTGCAGTTCAGACTGAATTAAATCACCAAGTCTAATAAACACTTTAACTCTCACTTTGTGACAGATTTTTCTTACCTCAGGAGTTGTTGCTCTGATACGTGTTAACACTAACCATAATGCATTGCTCTCCTAACTTTGTAACAGGTAGAGTGTCAGCTTAAAGCGTCATGTTGATGTCTGTTGGTGTTCGGATATATATGTATTTATTTTTATTTACTCGTCATATATCCCTCTGTTATTTGTTATTTTTAAATTCTTAGTCTGCTATTTATTCACATTTACCCACCTTCTCTAATGGCTTCACACTCCTTTAACAAACTTATAGTGGGGTTTAACGCGTTCAGAGTTCAGTCTGATAGACTGTTATGTTTACATGGCATTTGCTATATTTATATTCAGTACTTGCAAACCTTAAAATAGAGCGCACGTGAGCTTTAAAATGCCAGATAATTCTACAGAAACGGCAAAGAAGCTTAGAGACTGGAGATCACAGCTGTCAGCGAGTATAATTATACCTCCATTTCCATTTCAGTCAGGTATATTAACCTTCCTATTTTGAAATGTTTCCAGCTGGGGCAATTTGACTTTCCGAGCGCCAACATCACTGAGAGAGAATGGATGTGAAGACCTCATTCAGACCTGGACCTCACATTAAATATAGAGAAATAAATTGAGTCATTCTTTATTTTCTCCTCCTTCTGCCTTTATAGGAAATCATGTTCCTATGTGGGAAGAAGAACAGGGGCTTCAACCCAAAGGTAAATGTTATGGCCTTACCTCGGCATATATTGACTTAAGCCTCTCCCAAATCTTTTCCCTACGCATCGCTCAGTGTCCACCCCTAATATTTAGAGGTACACTATAGTCACCAAAAGAACATCGGCTTAATGAAGCCGTTTTGGTGTATAGATCACGTCCCGGCAGTCTCACTGCTCAATTCCATGAGAAATCTGTGCTCTGGGCAATTGCTGCTCCTTGAGCATACTCCACTGAGCTAAACAAACCAGGAAGTTTGACACACAGTAACAGAGGGATCGAGGGCTCTGCTCAATCAGCTTACGTGCAAGAGGGAAGGGGTATAGTAACACAAAAGGTAAGGGTAGAGTAGACAACCACAGGTAACTACAGGTAAGTCTGGGTAATTAAAACTGAAATGTCTGCTCTTCTTATATGACTCCAGTGAAAGGCTCCACCCCCTCCCCCCCCCCCCACTACTAAGTTAACCCTTAAGCAACCACTCCTCTCTTTGCCTGCCTCCTAGCTCTGTCAACGGCTACAGTTTAATTGAAATGCTTTCCTTAAGAAGTGAGATTTCAAAAAAAATTTGAAGGAGTGAAGACTGGGTGAAAGTCTAACAGAGAGGGGAATGGTGTTGCATAGGAACGGTGCAGCCCTAGAGAAGTCGAGCATCAGAGGTGGGAGTACGAACAGAGGTTAGACATGGGTTTTCGGCAGAGTTTGTCAGCAAGTACCAGAATTTTAAATTGATCCCTATATCTTACAGGATGTCAATGCAGAGACTGATAGAGGGGGAGGTGTGCGAGGTGCGTGCGGACAGGAAGATGAGCCAAGTTGGGAACACGTGAAACCACTGAGAAGTGGATTGCAGTAGTTAAGGCAAGAGAGGAAAGCGGCATGGACCAGCAACTTAGCCACATCTGGGGTTAAACAGGGGTGGATATGCACTATGTTTTTTAGATGGAAGCGGCAGGATTTGGCGATCGACTGAACATGATGGGCAAAGGAGAGGTGAATCAAAGAGAACACCTGGGCAGCGAGTCTGTGAGGTAGAGCTGATGGTAGTGCTGTTGACTTTGAGGGAGACAGACAAGGCAGCAGCAACACTTGAGGGAGGAAAGACCAGTTGTTCTGTTTTGGACGGGTTGAGTTTAAGCAAATGAGCAGCCATCCAGTTAGAAATAGCAGAGAGGCAGTCAGAGACACGAGTTGAGAGGTGGAAAGTGTTCAGGAGAGGACAGATACATTTGCGTGTCATCTGCATAGAAATTATATTGGAAGCAAAAGGAGCTGATGGGTTTACCAAAGGAGGCAGTATAGATAGAGAACAGCAGGGGAGCACTAACAGAGAGGGGTTGGAAAGAAAATCCAGAGCCCGAGAAAGAGAGCTATGGCATCACTCCATAAAAAGGAACTTTAGCCTGATCTGGATCACAGTATACAATGATTATCTCCTGGTGGGTGAATCTGCTCCTCAATGTTAGCAGCAAATTCAAATGAATTGGGTGAAATGCATTGTATTTCCTATTTTTATTCTACAAAATACCGTTATAGCACCAGCCAATTCCTAAGAGAAATTCTTCAGTTCTTCTTTGGAAAAGGAGGCTAATTTAAATGACATACCTTCTTTTAACCATGGGGTAACTGAAATAAATGCCCTCTCCGTGATATGTAATAAAATAATTAAAGAGTTCCAGAGTAATATTTAATAATAAGAAGAATGGGGCATTCTCACTCAATCCAAAGATGTGCGACTTAAGACTTTCATTAAATCACTGCCTTCAAAATTAGCACAGACATTGCTCTATATAATGCACCATTACAAAGTTTAGACCTCGTAGGCATCCTGAATAATTATTTATTGTTTTTTGGTTAAACGACCTCACACTTTCAATTTGCTCATGACTTAGAAGCATAGGTATGTTATATCAGTACATCAGGGTTATTTTTAAAAAGAGCACAGATATTAATTAACAGTGCATTGAATATTCGGACTATTGACTTGTTTATTACAAAGCTCTATCCAGTTGGTTAATGCAGATCTGATAACAGGTACAGGGGGAAGCGTTTCCAGTGTCGGTTTGCTGGAACTAAAACATGAATGCTAAGGTTTTTTTTTTGTAATTTAAGTAATTAAAACTTACATTTTACTTTGCACTTAAATTATTTTCACAAAAGTAAAAGTTTTGCATTTAAAATCGTGCAAATATTCTCAAATGTATGAAATAAAAAATCAGTCAAAACTGTCAGTTCACCTGGTTGAGAAATTCTCAAATGATCACTTAGTATATAAATATATAACACAAGCATTTCATGTATGTGCTGGCAGTGAAGAGGTTAACAAAGAGCAGCAGATTTATGTAAATAAAAATGTAATAAATTAGAAAGATTTTAACTGCAGAACTCAACGAGTCAACTTTCTACCAAAATATAAATGAATAACGGGACTGCACCTTTGGGACATAATTAAGTTAATTAATAAAAGAAAGCTGGGAGCGTATCTTCCATATATTAATCAGCAGATGTCCCTTAATTAACAATGATTAAACTCCAGGTTAGTATTCATTGAGTAAACAATTGCAAACAATTGAGAAGAGCAGGTAATATCTGATGAAGTTCAGAAACGCACATGACATATGCATAGTCCGCTTCCGGCAACAGGGTGATAAACCCCCCAAAAACCCACAAATACTCGGACACCTTTATTTGGGAAAATTATCACAGCTTTATTAATATATATAAATCATTTTAAATAATTTAAGGTCATTGTCACATAAACATAATATATCCCCCCAACTCCTTTAACAATACTACGCCCGACAATGACCCACAACACAATAAGTAAAACCACATTATAACATAATTAACATGTAACATAACCATTGCCACCGAGGGCATGACAGAACCATTGCCACCGAGGGCATGACAGAACCATTGCCACCGAGGGCATGACAGAACCATTGCCACTGAGGGCATGACAGAACCATTGCCACCGAGGGCATGACAGAACCATTGCCACTGAGGGCATGACAGAACCATTGCCACCGAGGGCATGACAGAACCATTGCCACCGAGGGCATGACAGAACCATTGCCACTGAGGGCATGACATAAGCAATGGCACTGAGGGCATGACAGAACCATTGCCACTGAGGGCATGACAGAACCATTGCCACCGAGGGCATGACAGAACCATTGCCACTGAGGGCATGACATAAGCAATGGCACTGAGGGCATGACATAACCATTGCCACCGAGGGCACGACAGAACCATTGCCACTGAGGGCATGACAGAGCCATTGCCACTGAGGGCATGACAGAACCATTGCCACCGAGGGCATGACAGAACCATTGCCACTGAGGGCATGACAGAACCATTGCCACTGAGGGCATGACAGAACCATTGCCACTGAGGGCATGACAGAACCATTGCCACTGAGGGCATGACATAAGCAATGCCACTGAGGGCATGACATAACCATTGCCACCGAGGGCATGACAGAACCATTTCCACTGAGGGCATGACATAAGCAATGCCACTGAGGGCATGACAGAACCATTGCCTCAGAGGGCATGGTTTCCAGCTTTCTTCCCTGTAGGGGCATACCAAAATACACCCTACACGCCAGGTTCGGAACTACCGACGAGCTCGAACCTACCAATACTCTTCCAAACCAAACTGTTCTTAGCTGACCAAACTATTTTCCCTCAGGACAAACAACCTACAGCCCAACTTCTCTATCCATCCCCTGCCGCCGTGACTAAACGGGAGCTAGAGAGCAAATAAGGGAGGGAGTGTGGGACAAAACAGGTAAGTGAGGAATAATTAAGATGGCCCCTGACCTAAAATGACCACTTTAAATACTACTCTAACACAGGCCCCCTCCTCCAGTTGTTTAGCCAGTCCCCATACATTAAACCCCTCCTATGGCTGTCTCCTAGCCCTGTCAAGGCCCATTCCTCTTAGCTGCGCTGCTCCATGGGCTACAGATATGTGATTAATAAAAAAATAAGTTGAGCCTGACAGCCTTCCTGTAAAGATACCATTCCAGCCTGCTATCCTGACAAAATCCCTGAAACATCACCCGAACCGGCGCCCATCCAACCCCAAAATGCTCTCACCTGGAATCTAGAAAGTGCACCACATCGATAGATGCCTTGCTTTCAGGCACCCAAACAGCACAGGCAGAGGCGCAAATCCGCGGTCTACCGTGCCTCGCCACTCCTGGGCCTTGAAGTGTATCACTGTCACTGTCCCTCTCTTATTATCACTGTCCCTCTCTTATTATCACTGTCACTGTCACTTTCTTATTATCACTGTCACCATCCCTCTCTTATTATCACTGTCACTGTCCCTCTCTTATAATCACTGTCCCTCTCTTATTATCACTGTCAATCTCTTATTATCACTGTCCCTATCTTATTATCACTGTCACTGTCCCTCTCTTATTATCACTGTCATCGTCCATCTCTTATTATCACTGTCATCGTCCATCTCTTATTATCACTGTCACTCTTTTATTATCACTGTCACTGTCCCTCTCTTATTATCACTGTCCCTCTCTTATTATCACTGTCACTGTCCCTCTCTTATTATCACTGTCACTGTCACTCTCTTATTATCACTGTGACTGTCCTTCTCTTATTATCACTGGCACTCTCTTATTATCACTGTTACTGTCCCTCTCTTATTATCACTGTCACTGTCCCTCTCTTATTATCACTGTCCCTCTCTTATTATCACTGTCACTGTCCCTCTCTTATTATCACTGTCACTGTCACTCTCTTATTATCACTGTTACTGTCCTTCTCTTATTATCACTGGCACTCTCTTATTATCACTGTTACTGTCCTTCTCTTATTATCATGGTCACTCTCTTATTATCACTGTCCCTGTCCCTCTCGCTCTCTCCAATACTTGATATATTGTCAGTCTGTAAAGCCCTCTCCTCCTGTGCCCACAATGTCATCCAAAATGAACTTGAAGATTATCGGACGTCATAAACTATGATGCAAACAAGTCCAGCACAAACATTACATGTCCCACGAGACTTGGCAGCACCATTACAAACAGAAACAGCCTTTTCTGAGTAAGCAGCAATTTTACCCCAAACACATTTATAAGGATGTCCTGTGGAAGCATGGAAAGTAGAGGCCCAAGGGCACTGCTCACCAAAAAAGGGGAATGATGTCATGAAGAGGGCAGGCAGGAGGGTAATGTGTGATATATAGAGATCCCAATAAGATAAAGCTGACATGGCACGTTAACGAGTATCCAGGTAAAAATATCCCAGATCTATTCCTCAAAATAGAACTCAGAAAATAGGAATACCTTCTAGAATACTTGTTAAAAGGCATCCGTGAGGTTTGCACTATATTTAATTTTATTTCTACTGGAAGCATGCGGCATCGGGATAAGGGCAAATGACGTAGCTTTATATAACAATGGTTCGGATCTTAATTTCCATGTACATCCCTTTAGGAAGTGAATTCGGAAATTATATAATATTAAAAATCAGATTTCTAAAGAAATGTAAGCTATTATTAATATTTAGTAATAAAAAAGTATAAACCCCTCCTATTTCTGCCATGTTGCCATGGTGGGTTCTCCGATTCACCTGATACGTTCAATGACGGTTCCACTTAAATTAAAGATACACTTTAGTCACTATACAGATCAATGTCAGGATTATGGTACAAGGCGCTTATAGGTGCATCCCCCTGCCCCCACTTGTCGGTCAAATTGTTCCAGAGTCGATGTATTCTTCCAACTAGATGGAAGTGAAATGTTAACTTAATCATCTTCAGAACACATACAGATTATTTGCACCATAACAATTCTATCGGGCTGCAGTGGTTATGGTGGTGACACCGCCCCTTTCGTATCTGGCATATCTTTTGTTTGTGGGAACGAAACATTTTTATTGACACAAATGAACGATTTTTCTTTCCCAGGAACTGAGAATATTTTTGAAACTGTACAGATTTTATTTATTTAAGTTCAGCGACAACTGCGTTCTCTACAAGAATACATAGTAGCAAAATATTTATTACATTCTTATAGGAGAGTATGGGAAAGCAAGCTCAGTGCCCAGTTCAGCGCAACTCGAAAATCTAATCACTTATAATAATAACGGAGACCTCTAGCACGATTTAAAGTGAAATGATTCCCATACTAGAGTTCATAACTGGTACAATGTTTCTTGGCAAAAGCTTTACCCACCGTTTAGTAAGGATTCAAACAGTACTGTTTAGGGATGCTGTGTTGTCAAACGGGTGTATTTCAAATAAGGTTAGATGCATTCTTGGGTGACTTAACTCCGTTTTTGTTGTGTATGTGTTAAACTATTATCTTATGACCTTGGCTCCATATCATTGAGAGCTGAGAGTAAATTGTGCTGAATGAACTATATTGAAAAAAAAACAAGCTTTAAAATCTGCATCTTGGTCTCTTCGAGTATAAAGACGACAGATTAAAACTAGCATGTCAGGAGACTTGTCCATGCCCACAGACCCACCGCTAGATCATGGACCATATCATTGAGAGCTGAGAGTAAATTGTGCTGAATGAACTACCGTATATACTCGATTATAAGCCGAGTTTTTCAGCACATTTTTTGTGCTGAAAAACCCCAACTCGGCTTATACTCGAGTCAATTGTCTGTATTATGGCAATTTGCATTGCCATAATACAGACTGGGGCTGTGGGGGCTGCAGAGAGATGTTACTTACCTTTCCTGCAGCTCCTGTCAGCTCTCTCCTCCTCCGCCGGTCCGTTCAGCTCTTCTGTCAGCTCACAGTGTAAATCTCGCGAGAGCCGCGCCTCTCGCGAGATTTACACTGGGAGCTGACCGAGGTGCTGAACGGACCGGCGGAGGAGGAGAGAGCTGACAGGAGCTGCAGGAAAGGTAAGTAACATCTCTCTGCAGCCCCCACAGCCCCCTCCTACACAGTGCCCATCCACTGGACCACCAGGGAAGGAGAGCCCCCTCCCTGGCCAGCTAGCAAGCAGGGAGGGGGGACGAAAAAAATGTATATATATTAATAATAATAAAAAAAATAAAAATAAAAAAATAATAAAATAAAAATAATAATAAAATAAAAAATAATAATAAAATAAAAAAATAATAATAATAAAAAAATGTAATGAAGCAAAAAAAATATTAAAATAATTAAAAAATAAAAATGCCCACCCCCCACCAAGGCTCTGCATCACACTCTGCATTACACACACACACACACACACACACTGCATTCATACACACACACTGCATTCATACACACACACACTGCATTCATACACACACACTGCATTCATACACACTGTAGCGGTACTTACCTTATCCGGGGGCCGGACGCGGTCCTCTCTTCAAGCCGCGCGCGGTCCTGCGGCTGCACGAGCCGCGCGCGGCTCATCCGACTGTTCAGACAGGAAGGCGGGCAGTGACCGCGAGAAGCGGTCACGTGTCCCGCCTGCAGTTAAGAGCGCGCCGCGAATCTCGGGCGCGCTCTTAAAGAGACAGTGGGAGCCTAAATTGCAAAAAGGCTCCCATTGGCTCCTGTCATGCCAATCACCCCATACACTTACCTGTTGGGGGAGTGGAAGTGACAGGAGCCAATCACATTAGTTTGAAGGCTACTTATACTTACCCTTTTCCCTTAGTTCGTTGCCCTATCGTGGTTTCTGCTACAGTTCCCTTTAGTGCTTGTTGTGTTCAGTTGTGTTTCTCCGTATTTGACCTTGGCTTTGTATTCTGACTTCGTTTTCGCTTTATCCTATTCTGTACTGTTTGCCGGCTTGCTGATTCCTGTGTACCAGTCCCCGGCTAGTTTTCGTTTACGCTGTCTCTTTGTGCCCTTGACCTCGGATCGTTCCTGACTCTGTTTTATCCTATTACGTTGAGTCCGGCCACTCTAAGGTCCGGTAGACGTATCTCTCCTCTGTACTGTCTTCTGTTAGGCTGGATCCTGCGTGTAGGGGTATATACTCGTTACATTACGATAGGGCCATGGACCCCGCAGATTTAGCTCAACAGATGGCGACCCATGAGGCTAGATTTGTAGAGCAGGATCACCGTATGGATCAAATAGCTCAGGCTCTGCAGACGCTCTTAGCTAGAACCATTCCAGCAACCGCACCTAACCCTCCTGCACCCCTGCTTCCTGAAGCATCGACTATGCCTAACGCTACAGCACATTTAACGCCTCCTCCTAGGTATGGAGGGGATTCTAAGACATGCAGAGGGTTCATTAACCAAATAGAGTTTCATTTTGAAATGTATCCACGTTCATTTCCCACAGAGAGGTCTAAAGTTGGGTTCTTTATGCACCAACTTACCGACAAAGCACTTGAATGGGCAAACCCTATTTGGGAGGCTAATGGACCTATGGTGCATAACTTTCACAGTTTCCTAACAGCTTTTCGCAGAACTTTTGATACTATGAAAAGGTCTAAGAATGCCGCTAGAGCATTAATGAGGGTTAAACAGGGTTCTAGGTCTGTGGCTGATTACGCTATACAGTTTCGTACCCTTGCCTCACAGGTCGATTGGACCAATAATGGGTTAACTACGGCCTTCATGGAAGGTTTATCAGACTCTATATTGGATGAGGTAGCAGCTAAGGAGCTTCCTATTGCCTTAGAGGACCTTATTGACTACCTCATCGATATAGATAATAGGATTCGTGACAGGCTCTATACTAAGAACAGGAATAGACGTTTTGTTACACCTATTCAACCCAGAGTTAATATACCGGAGAGTGTTAAAGTATCTGAAGAGGAACCTATGCAATTAGGGGTTGCCAAACTCTCAGATACTGAGAAATTACATAGGAGAAGGGAGGGACTCTGCCTATATTGTGGTAAGAGAGACCATATGGTAAAGGAGTGTCCTCTGCTCCCGGAAAACTCTCGCACCTAAGACCTTATAGGGGACTGGCCTTGGGTGTGATTTCTAAGTCTCCTACATTGCCTCCTAACCGACTGCTTCTCCCTGTTTCTTTACATATGGGAGAGAGTTGTATAGTTGAAAACATAGACGCCCTGGTTGATTCTGGGGCAGCCGAGAACTTTATAGACTCTGGTTTTGTAAAGAGAAACAATATTCCCATCAGAGAGAAGGAGATACCCTTGGCCGTTGAGGCCATAGATGGTAGACCATTGATATCTCCTGTTGTTACTCACGAGACTGCACCGCTACACATGTACACAGGGGTTCTACACTATGAAACCATTCGGTTCCAGGTCATCACCTCTCCCTCTTCACAGTTGGTGTTAGGGTATCCATGGTTACGTGCCCACAATCCCATTTTTGACTGGGAGACAGGGCAGATAAAATCATGGAGTGAAGCCTGCCATGAGTCATGTACTATTGAAGTCACGCCTGTGAATTCTATTAACGTTCCTACTGTTCCTCCTTTATCTACGACAATACCCTCTCAGTATTTAACTTTAAAGACTGTCTTTGATAAAAGAGAGGCTGACAAATTACCGCCTCACAGACCCTACGATTGTGCTATTGATTTGTTGCCTGGTACTATACCTCCTAAGGGCAGGGTGTACCCCCTATCGGTTCAAGAAAACCGTGTCATGGAGGAGTACATTAAAGAGTCATTAGACAAGGGATTTATTAGAAGATCCTCTTCTCCGGCTGGAGCGGGGTTCTTCTTTGTATCAAAGAAAGAAGGTGATTTAAGACCTTGCATTGATTATAGAGGTCTTAACAAGATCACCATCAAAAATGCTTACCCTATACCTCTAATAACAGAATTGTTTGACAGGCTCAAACATGCTACGGTATTCACCAAATTAGATCTTAGAGGAGCATACAATTTGATACGTATTAAAAAGGACCACGAATGGAAGACAGCCTTTAACACTCGGTCAGGTCATTATGAGTATACCGTCATGCCATTTGGGCTTTGCAATGCCCCAGCAGTGTTCCAAGAATTTATTAATGATGTCTTAAGGGACTTTATTCACTCATTTGTTATTGTGTACTTGGATGACATTTTAATATATTCTACTGACATTCACGCTCATCACAGACATGTTACAACAGTTCTGAAGACCCTTCTTGCTAATGGTCTTTATTGCAAATTAGAAAAATGTCTATTCGACCAGTCCGAGGTCCAGTTTTTAGGGTATTTGATTTCCGCCGAGGGTTTTCGGATGGATCCCCAGAAGCTCGCTGCAGTCATAGAATGGCCTCTGCCGCAAGGTCTGAAAGCCATCCAGCGTTTTCTGGGTTTCTCTAATTATTATAGACGTTTTATCAAAGGTTTTTCGTCTATAGTAGCGCCTATTACTCGTATGACTAAAAAGGATGGCAATACACGTGTCTGGTCTACTGAGGCACTTCAGGCTTTTGACTTTCTTAAAACTACGTTCGCCTCTGCCCCTATTTTACAGCATCCTGTCCCCTCATTGCCATATATACTTGAGGTTGATGCTTCCGATATAGGGGTAGGTGCTGTCTTATCCCAAAGAGAGTCTCCTGACAAGCCATTGCATCCTTGTGGCTTCTTTTCTAAACAAATGTCCAAGGCAGAGAGGAATTATGATGTGGGTAATCGCGAACTCCTTGCTATCATTTTAGCACTCAAAGAATGGAGACATTTGCTAGAAGGAACTAAGGATCCTATTCTCATATTTACAGATCATAAGAACCTATCCTACCTTAGCGAAGCTAAAAGATTGTCTTCAAGGCAGGCTAGGTGGTCACTGTTCTTGTCTCATTTTAATTATATAATCACCTATAGGCCAGGTGACCGGAACACCAAAGCGGACGCTCTGTCCAGACAATTCGAGACTATTGACAAACAGGAGATTGATGTCACTCCTGTCATTCCCCCAGACAGGATAATAGCAACTACTATATTGTCTATTTCCTCGTCCCTCTTGCAGGCCATACAAGCGAAACAAGGCATGGCACCCAGCGAGAGGCCTAATGATAAATTGTTCGTTGACATTCCCGAGAGACGGGATATTCTGTCACTTTATCACGATACTAAGACTGCTGGACATCCTGGTATTTCCAAAACAGTGTCAGCCGTTTCTCGGTATTTCTGGTGGGATACCTTACGTAAGGATGTTACTGACTATATAAGTGCTTGTACTACTTGTGCATGTATGAAAACCTCTCGTAGAGTTCCTTGTGGGCTGTTGCATCCATTGCCCGTTCCCGAGAGACCTTGGTCTAATCTATCAATGGATTTTATTGTTGAATTACCCCCTTCGAATGGTAACACAGTCATCCTAATGATAGTAGATCGGTTTTCCAAAATGGCTCACTTTGTGTCTCTTCGCAAGTTGCCCACTTCCAAGGAATTGGCTCTTATCTTCGCTAGAGAAGTGTTTCGATTACATGGTATTCCCTTATCTATTGTATCCGATAGGGGTAGCCAATTTATTTCCAGGTTCTGGAAAGCCTTTTGTTCGGAGATGGGTATTTCCCTCTCATTTTCTTCCGCTTACCATCCCCAGTCTAATGGAGCTGCTGAACGTGCCAACCAGTCTCCTGAGCAGTACCTCCGTTGTTTTGTGTCTCACCATCAGGACAATTGGTCTGACCTGCTTCCTTGGGCTGAATTTGCTCGGAATAATGCCACTCATGATTCTTCCGGCAAAAGCCCTTTTTACGTTGTCTATGGCCAGCATCCCGTTGTTCTTCCGGCTGCATTCTCCTCTCAGGGCATGCCAGTTCTGGATGAGCATTTGGCTGGTTTGCGTAATACTTGGGAGCAGGTTCAGCGTTCTTTGGTGGACTCTGCTGCCCGCCAGAAGGCTCAGGCTGACAAGCATCGCAGAGCGGCTCCTTCCTATGTTGTGGGGGACAGGGTTTTGCTTTCCACACGGAATATTCGCCTCCGGGTGCCTTCTATGAAATTGGCTCCCCGCTTCATTGGTCCTTATCGCATTATACATAAGGTTAATCCCGTTTCTTATGCCTTGGGTCTGCCTAAGAATCTGCGTATACCCAATGTATTTCACACCTCTTTGTTGAAGCCTTACGTACGCAACCGCTATACCCGGCATACTCCCCCTCCCCCTCCTGTCTCTGTGGAGGGTCATGAGGAGTTCGAAGTATCTGCTGTTATTGACTCTCGTTTTCTTAGGGGTCGGCTTCAGTACTTGGTACATTGGAAGGGTTATGGGCCTGAGGAGCGCAGTTGGATTTCTGCGGATGCTGTTCATGCTCCCCGCCTTGTACGTTCTTTCCATTCGCGTTTTCCTGCCAGGCCTGGTCCTGCCCGCCCGGAGGGCGTGTCCTCAGGGGGGGGTACTGTAGCGGTACTTACCTTATCCGGGGGCCGGACGCGGTCCTCTCTTCAAGCCGCGCGCGGTCCTGCGGCTGCACGAGCCGCGCGCGGCTCATCCGACTGTTCAGACAGGAAGGCGGGCAGTGACCGCGAGAAGCGGTCACGTGTCCCGCCTGCAGTTAAGAGCGCGCCGCGAATCTCGGGCGCGCTCTTAAAGAGACAGTGGGAGCCTAAATTGCAAAAAGGCTCCCATTGGCTCCTGTCATGCCAATCACCCCATACACTTACCTGTTGGGGGAGTGGAAGTGACAGGAGCCAATCACATTAGTTTGAAGGCTACTTATACTTACCCTTTTCCCTTAGTTCGTTGCCCTATCGTGGTTTCTGCTACAGTTCCCTTTAGTGCTTGTTGTGTTCAGTTGTGTTTCTCCGTATTTGACCTTGGCTTTGTATTCTGACTTCGTTTTCGCTTTATCCTATTCTGTACTGTTTGCCGGCTTGCTGATTCCTGTGTACCAGTCCCCGGCTAGTTTTCGTTTACGCTGTCTCTTTGTGCCCTTGACCTCGGATCGTTCCTGACTCTGTTTTATCCTATTACGTTGAGTCCGGCCACTCTAAGGTCCGGTAGACGTATCTCTCCTCTGTACTGTCTTCTGTTAGGCTGGATCCTGCGTGTAGGGGTATATACTCGTTACACACACACACTGCATTCATACACACACACTGCATTCATACACACACACAGCACTCATACACACAGCATTCTCATACACACACACTGCACTCATACACACAGCATTCATACACACACACTGCATTCATACACACACTGCATTCATACACACACTGCATTCATACACACACTGCACTCATACACACACACACTGCATTCATACACACAGCATTCTCATACACACACACTGCACTCATACACACAGCATTCATACACACACACAGCATTCATACACACACTGCATTCATACACACACACTGCACTCATACACACCATTCTCATACACACACACTGCACTCATACACACAGCATTCTCATACACACACACTGCATTCATATACACACACTGCATTCATATACACACTGCACTCATATACACACTGCATTCTCATACACACACACTGCATTCTCATACACACACTGCATTCATTATATACACACACTAAATAAATATTCAATTAATATAATTTTTTAAGGATCTAATTTTATTTAGAAATTTACCAGCAGCTGCTGCATTTCCCACCCTAGTCTTATACTTGAGTCAATAAGTTTTCCCAGTTTTTTGGGGTAAAATTAGGGGCCTCGGCTTATATTCGGGTCGGCTTATACTCGAGTATATACGGTATATTGGAAAAAAAAACAAGCTTTAAAATCTGCATCTTGGTCTCTTCGAGTATAAAGACGACAGATTAAAACTAGCGTGTCAGGAGACTTGTCCATGCCCACAGACCCACCGCTAGATCATGGACCTCAGATTCCGGAAGACATCATGAGTTGCTGAAGTATGAACACATCTAGATTGGAGGCTTATCAATATCGGGCACATCCTGCCACGATAGCTGTATTCACAGTGACCCAATGGAAGAGGTCGAGCTTTGACACAAGCCAAAATCCTAAAAAATAACATTACCTTGAACTCAGAAACAAGGAATCAACAATTCAATAAATGACGGGGACATCAAATGTAGTATGAAATTCCTAAAAAGAGAAAGTGGGAAAAAGAGTTCAAAAATGCCCACTGTTGGGGCATGCAGAAATAATATGGCTAGTATCAGAGGTAAGCAATGATAGCTTAAAGGCACACTCCAAACAACTAAATCATTTTACATTGCTTCCTGGTTTGGTTAGCTCAGTGGTAATAAATTTGAGATAAAAATTAAGAAATGATCCCAAGGCACACCACAGTTTAGCACATAAAGAGTATTTATTCATGCATTGAAATACAACAAGATATCATTATAGCAGAGAGAAAGTGCATTGTATAGTGCTAAACCAGTATATAGTACCAAAACCGCAATGTAAGTAAAGTGCTAAATGCAAAAACACATTAAAACGGTATACTGACCAACAGCAGGAGAAATAAAACCCCAACGTTTCGGCTGTGAAGCCTTCCTCTGCCTTCTTTTTTGATCAGAACGTGTACAATTGCCTCCGTTAAAGAGGTTAAAGTCTAAACGCATGGGCCTACATCAAGGCACACCTTCTAGGTAAGTCGTATGCTAACAATTCCCCTTGCTGCTTTTAGCCAAAATGTTAAATCTCTAATGAAATGATTTACAAATGTACTCTGGTAGGGTTTGTTTTTTTTTGGTTTAGTTTTGCTTAACAAATTACCGGAGGTTCCCAGGTTACTGAATGTATGTATGGAAAAAGCAGGATTATTTACATTGACTGAAATAACACATTAGAACACAATATTGTCCGAGAGCAGATAAAGGAAAGTAGCTACAGATTTCTTTGGAATGTAAATTCGCATTCACTGTATAATCTAATATAGGGAAGCAAAATTGAGAAAAATGCATATATTCATGTGGTTAAAAAAAAAAAAAAAAGAAAGAAATTGATGCACAAAATACTTAAAGAAACACTATAGGGTCAGGAACACAAATCAGTATGTTAAACCCACCATTTAGGTGGCTTGGCCCCCCTAATCCCCTAGTCCCCTTAAAAGTTAATAAAACTCACTTTATTTCCAGCGTTCCGCGGGTCTGCTGGCGCTGTCCCCGCCCCCTTGGTGACATAATCAGAATTGCCAATATTTTGGCCCATCCAATGCTTTCTCATGGGGAAAGCATTGAATTGGCTAAAATCGGCAAGAGGCGGGGCCAATCACCGTTTTGGTCAATCAACACCTCCTCATAGAGATGCATTGAATCAATGCATCTCTATGAGAAAAATTAATTGTCGCCAGGCAGAACGTGGAGACGCTGAACGGCACTGCTGCCTACTGTGCAGCACTGACTCAGGAAGCACCTCCAGTGGACATCTGAGGAGTGGCCACTTGGAGGTGTCCCCAATGGCAATGTAAGCACTGCCTTTTCCCTGAAAAGGCAGTGTTTGCATGAAAATGCTTGCATATAATGATTATACAATAGCTTATATTAAGCTGTAGTTGTTCTGGTGACTGTAGAGTCACTCTAATCAACAATATGTTGCATGTGCTTTATTTAATGTTCAATTTTTCTATAAAATATAGAATTTCTAATAAAACTGTATTACTACATACACAAATGCATGTTAATATACACCGAGACACATACAAGCAAACACACGCACTGTAAATATTTTAATAAACCCGGCCTGTGGGCTTGCACACAGTGAAGTAAATTATTAATGTCACCCTCTCAAACATTTTCATTGTAATTCTTGCAGATCCACGTAAGCTGTGTGGCCCCCGGCTGCTCAGTTTTGCTGTTTATATATTTAGATGTAACTACGTTGTCCTACGCTGCGGTCCTCACCAGTCTCAGCCCCGTCAAGGACACTGACGGAAAAGCTTAGGGGAGAACAATGAACCCAAAATAGCACCAAATAAAACTCAACTGCTCCTTTCACGGTATGACGAGGAGAGGGGCTTCACAAATAACAGCTCACATATTGTATAAACAGAACATACTAAGTGCAATGCAAAGAAAACCTCACACAAGTAACTGTTTGCATACAGTATAAACAGGACATGCTAACAGCACAGGAACTACTGCTAAAATAGTAACTGTTTACATACTGTATAAACAGGACTTGTTATATGTAATATTAAGGCCCAACAAACAGCAAGTGACTGCAGTCTGCGCACTCTACAAACAGCGCATGATGAACGTAACATAGAAACGCTACCAGGTAACTGCTTGTGTCGGTGGTTAGTTGTAACTAGGCACTACACACAAGAAGGAAGCTGAGTCACACTTTTAGCTTTTTTCCTCTTATATCCTGATGTTCTGTGCCCACCTCTGCAGTGAGACCATTGGTTTGTACAACATTAAGGAACCTGAGCTTCCTGTTCGGACCGTTAACTTTATAACATTACTGCAGCTGTGGTCTCTGTCCAGACTATTGACTACAACAGAGCTTCCTGCCCTAACCGTTGACTTGTAAACCATTACTAAACCATAGCTTCCTGCCCTAACCATTAACCTTATCATATTACTGCACCTGAGCTTCCTGTCCTAACCATTAACCTTATCATATTACTGCACCTGAGCTTCCTGTCCTAACCATTAACCTTATCATATTACTGCATCTGAGCTTCCTGTCCTAACCATTAACCTTATCATATTACTGCACCTGAGCTTCCTGTCCTAACCATTAACCTTATCATATTACTGCACCTGAGCTTCCTGTCCTAACCATTAACCTTATCATATTACTGCACCTGAGCTTCCTGTCCTAACCATTAACATTATCATATTACTGTACCTGAGCTTCCTGTCCTAACCATTAACATTATCATATTACTGTACCTGAGCTTCCTGTCCTAACCATTAACCTTATCATATTACTGCACCTGAGCTTCCTGTCCTAACCATTAACCTTATCATATTACTGCACCTGAGCTTCCTGTCCTAACCATTAACCTTATCATATTACTTTACCTGAGCTTCCTGTCCTAACCATTAACATTATAATATTACTGTACCTGAGCTTCCTGTCCTAACCATTAACCTTATCATATTACTGCACCTGAGCTTCCAGTCCTAACCATTAACCTTATCATATTACTGCACCTGAGCTTCCTTTCCTAACCATTAACCTTATCATATTACTGCACCTGAGCTTCCTGTCCTAACCATTAACATTATCATATTACTGTACCTGAGCTTCCTGTCCTAACCATTAACCTTATCATTTAACTGTACATGAGCTTCCTGTCCTAACCATTAACCCTATCATATAACTGTACCTTAGCTTCCTGTCCTAACCATTAACCTTATCATTTTACTGTACCTGAGCTTCCTGTCCTAACCATTAACCTTATCATATTACTGTACCTGAGCTTCCTGTCCTAACCATTAACCTTATCATTTTACTGTACTTGAGCTTACAGTCTTAACCATTAACCTTATCATATTACTGTATATTTTATATTTACATACTTATATCTTATATAGGAAGCTCTGATTTGTCAGTTTTTTTTTGTCTGTCGTTTTGCTCTCTTTGGCTATCACTTTCTCATTACTAAAGCTGAGCTTCCTGCTCCAGAGCTTCCAAGCTACGATTTTTACATTGTATTACATTAGTGAACCTGAGATTCTTGTCCTGACTATTACATTTTATAACATTACAGAGCCTGAGCTTCCTGTCCCATTTTCTTTTATAGCATTACTATCTTCCTGTCCTATTACATTTTATAACATTACAGAGCCTGAGCTTCCAGTCCCATTTTCTTTTATAGCATTACTATCTTCCTGTCCTATTACATTGTATAACATTACGGAGCCTGAGCTTCCTCTCTAACCATTGATTTTTATAACATTACGGAGCCTGAGCTTCCTCTCTAACCATTGATTTTTATAACATTACGGAGCCTGAGCTTCCTCTCTAACCATTGATTTTTATAACATTATGGAGCCTGAGCTTCCTCTCTAACCATTGATTTGTATAACATTACAGAGCCTGAGCTTCCTGTCTAACCATTGATTTTTATAACATTACAGAGCCTGAGCTTCCTCTCTAACCATTGATTTTTATAACATTATGGAGCCTGAGCTTCCTCTCTAACCATTGATTTTTATAACATTACAGAGCCTGAGCTTCCTGTCATATTTTATTTTATAGCATTACTATCTTCCTGTCCTATTACATTGTATAACATTACAGAGCCTGAGCTTCCTGTCTAACCATTGATTTTTATACCATTACGGAGCCTGAACTTCCTGTCCTGCTTACCATTCATTTGTATAATATTTCTAAACCTCTGTCCAGTCCTGTGTATTGCCACATATTGGTCGCTGGATAAAACCACTTGGATGGGTGATATAAGGGCAGGACCGGAAACCCTTTAAATTGTTATATTTTATTTTACTCTTTTGTTAATCTCTTTTTACTTTTTATTCAGAAATGAACACAATATATTTTTTTCTTTAAGGTTTATCTGAAATACATGTGCTTGTAAATTAATCTATTTCATTGTGTTTTATTGCAGTTTCCCTTCTTCAATGTATCCTCATTCTGCAATCATCCCTTTTCCCGTGTTGTACGGACTAATCTTTGTCGGGTAATCTGCTTACTTTATTTCTATGCTATTTTCTCTGGAACAGTCGGAGTTAGAAAGCACTTCACTCTGAATTTAGATGGAAATCCAAGCAGTGTCATTCATTGTATCTTTAGTGCTTGATGGATGAACTAATGCGTTTTGTTGGAATGTCCGATTCGTTTAATAAATACATGGACGGATGTGACATTGATTGTATTAATAGATCCCTAAGTATTTACAGGAGTAAATGTTTAAATGTAAGATACACCTAGACGCAATCATTGATACATAGCGCCACAGCCCAGAATCGCTTAAGAAAGCCTCCTAGAAGCTCAATTCAAAACTGTTAAACATATTACATTTATATAAAAATCAGGATCCAGTCATTCAGCTACCAGCCGTACCCAACGCCATGTGCAGCAAGTAAGGGGTGCATTGCAACAAAGAGGAACATGGAACACAGATAATAATTAGGTACGGTTCACTCCTTCCAAAGCCTCTGAGCTGTGAGATGGGATAGAAGGATCTTCTTTTAACTAACAGAGAACCTTTGCTATGGTCCTCCCTTTTCCCACACCCCATTTTGAGTGTGCATCATGCAATGGGCAGGTAAATCTCGGTAACGACCCTTGTTGTGTCCAATTGGGGTCAGAGAGGTGATCAGCATCGTTGACATAAATAACGCTCTTGTAAACCACCAATCTGAAATCAGGCTTCATGTCCTATCTCTCCTATACCCGTACATAACTACGTCTATTGTGGGGAAACCATGCGATAGCAAACCATATAATTAATAGGTAGCCAGGTCTGCGAATAGCCTCCTGCATGAGCAAATAGAAATATTTGAAAATAGCTTTCTGAAGTCTAATAAATATTTTTTTTTCTCATACTCAGTTATCAGTAAATGGAACAGGTCAATTTGAAGCGATTTTCTTGAATTAACCACAAAATAAATATTTGTTTTCAATTGATTTACGAGGACACGCTGGATCTTTGAAGCTAGACATCATCATTCTTTAGCTACATCATATACAGACTCTAGATAAGGTTGAAAACAAGGTACAAATTCTATCGCCTCTCACCGTACTCAATACCAAAATATTTTGATCCAGAAAAATGTTATAAAAGACAGAAACAGACAATGAGACTCTAGTTCGTCAGGTCTGCGTCACCAAAGCTGATTTTTATTTATATAACCGTATCCGTCAGAAAGGCAGATTATCATTTTTATTATAGCGCTGAGAGAATCATCAGATAGTCATAATCCGGATGGGAGTTTAACCCCCTGGCTGACTTCAAACAAATAAAAAACAAAACAACACGTACACACTTTATCAAAGTCTTGTTTGGAGAACCATCCTCTAACACAGCTCTGCTAAGCGTGTAGATATGTCGTCTATTACATTAGACACACAGCCTGATTTTATCAGTGCTGACTGCTTTAAGAGAACCGGTTCTCTGGGAAGTCAAATTGCGGTAATAAAGTGTATATTTCCTTTCTTACCTTACAGATCTATCACACTGATTCAGTAAACAGCCTTATGGGAAGACCGCTGAGATAATTTTAGGCATTAAGCCTGGCTTATAACCAATCTATTGAAGAAATAACAGGTCTTGTCCATGTGTCAGTGTGTGCAAGGATCCCCATAAACACTATATAGATAAATAAATAAAAACGTATCTATTATTTTATCTATTAAAACTGCCCCGTGTAACCTTGTGCAAGCTATAATACCTATGGTTAACTCTTATATGCACATGACCAGGCCAGTCACATTTATTAATTGGACTAAGCTCAAGTCCTAATTTGGGACAGTAGTGCTAAACTCAGGGTAACTGTAAAATGGGGTGATTTGTATTCTAGGAAGATAATTTTATGCAGAAAAAAAGGATACATAAGAAAACGTGTTTATTTAAATAATGTTTCTGTCCCTTTGACTCTCAGAATGTAAACGATCTTAAAAAGAAACAGATAAACAATGTCAAAACAACACGACACAACATTAAAATAGGAGAAAGATTAGATCACATCAAAAGCCTGTCACCCCAAAACAAATTGCCTTTCTTTAAACATTATAAACGTTGGGGGTAGACCAATCCTCATATGTGCTGCAATGGTAACTGTATCTATCGATCTCAAAATTGTGTTTTATTTACAGACTTCCAATGGGTATATTTAACTCTGCGTTAAAAAAAAATCTTGTTAAAAATAAATCACATGCAAGATATTGCACACGCCTGTGAGGTTAAGTAGAATCATGTTACTTACATGCACTTCGTATGGAAGCATGCTTGCTCGAGGTTTAACCCCTTAAGGACCAAACTTCTGGAATAAAAGGGAATCATGACATGTCACACATGTCATGTGTCCTTAAGGGGTTAAAGGGTATCATTTTCTAGTAGCATAGGAATTGATATTTTAAGACATCCTATTTTTTTCCCAACCATTCCTTCCACTTGTCTTTCTCGCTTCAGATCTCTATATCCCCTTCAGCCCATCACCCCCTTTTCTATCTGTCTCCTGTTTGGTCCAGACCTATCAAGCCACACTCCATTGCTGTGTGACTCACAATACACCATCAGCCCTTCCAATACCCCAGGAGCATGCCATTGTTACCCTCATTAAGAGTTAAATTCAGGTCATTTTCAGCCCATAAATGAAAGGCTAAAGTTAGCAGGTCGGATTGCCTTCTATTCCCTCACTTTTTACAACTCTGTGATGATTTTTACACCAAGAGTAGGTAAACAAATTCTTAAAAAAAAAAAAAAAAGAAATTAAAGTGTACGTACACTGAAAACCAGGACAGGGGTGTAAGTTAATGAAGACCAGGAAAGGGCAGAAATGTTAAATAACTAATTTTATCTCAGTATATATTAAGGAGGATCCTATGGCTAGAGATATGAAAATGAATGCTGCAAAAAACAAGCAGAAAAATTGTAATTGGTGAATCAAGACAAGGTGCTGCAGCAACGAAAGAAAGTTAATATAAGCAAAGCTTCGCCCACAAGTACAAAGAAAGCTAAGTGTGGAAATAGGTGGACCTCTGCTTTTAATCTTTCAAGAATCTTTCAGGAAGTGTATCGGAGGATTGGAGGAAGGCAGATGTTGTTCCTATATTCAAAGAGGGTCCAGTATCATTGCCTGGAAATGATAGATCTGTGAGCTTAACTTCGGTGTCTGGGAAAGTATTTGAAGGGCTATTAAAGGATAAAAATCAGGAATTCATTGGGAAGAAGTAAGTAGAAGTATAGATCAGGGTGTTGCAGTGGATGTGATCTACCTGGATTTTGCCAAGGCTAAATCAGATTAGTGTTCAAACTAACAGAAATTGGTCTAGATGAAAATTCTTGTTCTTGGGTAGAAAATTGGCTTAAGGATAGAGTACAACGAGTTGTCTTTAATGGTACCTTTTCAGGCTGGACAAAAGTGGTAAGTGGTGTCCCTCAGGGTTCTGTTTTGGGACCACTTCTATTTAACATATTTATGTTTGCAGATGACAAAAAACGTTGTAAAGTAATAAAAAGTGAGCTGGATATTGCTTTGCTGCAGAGGGATTTGGATAGATTGGGGGACTGGGCACTAAAATAGAAACAATTTAATGTAAGTACATTCAAAGTTATGCACTTCGGGGTAAAGATTGCACGAGCAACTTATAACCTAAATGGAAGCAAATTAGGGATAACAACACACGAGAAGGATTTGGGAATTGTAATAGACAACAAACTAGGCAACAATATGCAATGTCAATAAGTTGCTAAGGCCAGTAAGGTATTGTCATGTATAAAAAGAAGCATTCATTCTCAGAATAGAAATGATATCTTGAATATGCTGTGTAATTTTAAGCACCTGCTCTGAAAATGGAAACGATGGCACTAGAAAAACAATAATAAAAGGAATGGAACATTTTAGCTATGAAGAAAGGTTAAAAAATGTATATCTGTTTTAGTATAGAAAAAAAGAGCCTCAGAGGGGATATAATAACATTATACAAATATATTAGGAGCCAGTACAAACCATTATCTGTAGATCTATTCATATACATAGGAAATGAGGTCACTCATTTAGGCTGGAAGAAAGGACATTTAGTCTACGGCAAAGAGAAGTTTTATTATAGTAAGAGCAATAATGATATGGAATTCTCTGCCTGAAGAGGTGGTTTTGTCAGAGTCCATACAGATGTTTAAACTGCAATTGGATAAATACTTGCAAACACATACCATACAGGGATATAATTTCTAATTAGTGGGGTAATAGCTGCTTGATCCAAGGAGACATCTGACTGCTATTTTGGGGTCAAGAAGGAATTTTTTTTCCTATTTTGTTGCAAAATTGGAAGCGCTACAGACTGTTTTTTTTTGCCTTCTTTTGGATCAACAGAAAAAACATATGTGAGGAAGGCTGAACTTGATGGACGCAAGTCTCTTTTCAGCCTATGTAACTATTTAACATTCGGCACACCAGATATTGGGGACTTCATCTCCCATAATGCTCTTGCAACCATAATGCTGCAATCAACAGGGGATTTGAAGTCCACAAGATCTGGAGTGCCAAATGTTTCCTGGAAACAGGAAGAAGTCAGAAAAAGCAGGGGACTGTTTTGCACTTTTTTTCTTGCTTTTTTTGCATCTTTTCCCCTTCTTTCCCAGCCATCATATCTATGTATTATTATTACTATTATTATTATTATGATTATTATTATTATTTATTGCTATTCACCAAATGCATGTTTATTGTGAATCAAAAATACAAATTGAAATATTTAGTTAAAAATTAAGCCTATTTGGTAACAGTTCTGCCATGCAGCTGTAATTACATCTCGAGTATTTTAGCCTATATCTCGCAATTTGGTTCTCGTCTCACTGCGTTCAGCTGTTTAGTGAATAAGCCTCTCAGTCTATGTAAACCTGATGTCAATATTGTTAGTGTCTGTCTACAAAAAAACTGTTATGTCCTTTTATTTTATGTATATTTATTTCCACAAAATAACAAAATAAAAAAATAAAATACTATAAACAAAATTGTTCTAGTGTTCTGGTTTCTTGTTTAATTTTGTATTCTTTTTTAAGAGAAGGTGTTGGGGGAGGGCGTGATAATGATGGGGTTAATGAATAAGCCTCGTCATTTCTCTGCAAGGTCTAAAGAATGTTTTTTTTTTCCGCCCTGATCTGTGTAGAGCGTTTGACTGTTAAAGTTTCCATCTACATGTTACTGCCTATTTGGTGTTATTATGCCATGCACAGCGCTGTGTGTTTCGTCCATGCAACACACTGAAAAATGTAAGATTTGTTTAATTTATTAACGATAAGTAAAGTCGGAATTGCCAAACTTTAACTAAAACTTCTAATTTGGAAAAATTCTCCAACTATCTGTAATCACAAAGCACGGTAACCTCAGCCTTCACACACAGTTATTATATAATAAACACAATTAATATAAGTGCAACTCGAGTTGGAATATTTTGACAGCAGCTTCTTTAAAACTGGCTGAGACAAAGCCCACGTTTTGTTTTTTTCGTTGACCTTTATTGAGCGTCGGATTCTTTGCACTAGGGTACCTGCTCATGTTTCCTTCACATGCCATAATTTAGGATTTATTAAATACCTCGGGCTCTCGTGTTCTCTATGCTGTCCCAGCTCGGCCTCTGCAAAACAGCCGTGAGGACGCAAGAGGGGCTTCAGGAGAAATATAGGATCACAGGACAGAGTGGCTTTACATCTTCTAGCACAGCATGATAAGCATAAATAAGAACAAGAAAAAAAATCACCTTTTCAATAGTACTCAATATAATGTAATGTAATGTAAATAAATAAGAATATAAAGAGTGTAATGCAGATAACAACTAGTCTGCTCAATTTTCTAAATACTTTCATTAGTCCCTGGCCTTATCTTATAGTTAGGATAGCCTTATGCCTATCCCACGCATTCTTAAACTCCTTTACTGTGTTAACCTCTACCACTTCAGCTGGAAGGCTATTCCATGCATCCACTACCCTCTCAGTAAAGTAATACTTCCTGATATTATTTTTAAACCTTTGCCCCTCTAATTTAAGACTATGTCCTCTTGTTGTGGTAGTTTTTCTTCTTTTAAATATAGTCCCCTCCTTTGCTGTGTTGATTCCCTTTATGTATTTAAATGTTTCTATCATATGCCCCCTGTCTCGTCTTTCCACCAAGCTATACATGTTAAGATCCTTTAACCTTTCCTGGTAAGTTTTATCCTGCAATCCATGAACCAGTTTAGTAGCCCTTCTCTGAACTCTCTCTAAGGTATCAATATCCTTCTGAAGATATGGTCTCCAGTACTGCTCACAATACTCCAAGTGAGGTCTCACCAGTGTTCTGTACAATGGCATTAGCTTCCAGACATTAATCATATTTGAGGTTTGTTCACTAAACTTTGAATTATTGAGATATAAAAACTAAACCACAAAGGTTAAGCAAAACTACCTGATATGTATAGATACTCCAACTACAACCACATCACCGCGTTTTATTGATCCCACATTTTGCAAAATGCTCTTAGTTGACCGTATTGTCTGTATGGTATAAGGTATTGACAATAGTTCACAAAACAATGGATCAGGGTAGGATTGCATAGGTGCCAACAGTCCCACACTTTCTAGAAGAATCCCGCATTTTAAGATAGTGTCACTCCAAAAATAGGTCCCAGGGTGAATGCAGGAATTGGCTCTCAGATCTTGTAAAAATGGAAGTAAAAGTCTAATTTTTATTGCAGAACTAAACAGTGAGTATAACTCCTTAAGGGGTTAAAGGGGCACTGTAGGCACCCAGGCCACTTCATCTCATTGAAATGGTCTGGGTGCCCTGTCCCCTTTCTCTATAATGGCAATGTTTACATTGCAGGGTTGAGACTGTCTCTGGTGACAATCTACCAGACAGCCAATAGAGGCGCTTCCTGCTGTTTCACGGAGTTTAACTCTATGAAACGACCCTGGAGGTCCTCAAACTGTGCATGAGGACATCAAGCGTCTACAAATCCTACTTAGGAAGGAACTGATTCCACCCTGAAACTTTGTGAAAAACTCCAAAAACGGTGATCAATAAGTATTATCCTAATTACCAATATCATGATGACTTGGAATGTATAAGGAAACCTTAGTACATCATTCTCCATTGCCGCCATTATTCATATACGGAGCCAGGACTCTTGGAACCAAAAGCTTAATATTCAGGTAAATGTTATCACAACCATGACAGCATGGGAAGGCTAAATGTAAACCATTAAAACATGCTTAAACGAGGTCGGTCACATTACACTAATACGGTGTACAGTATGTTAGCTCAACCGACACAAATGTAAATATGGTCCCGTGTGGGCCGTAACCCGACCGCCAGGAGGGGACTCAGGATTAGGCGCACACAGCGACAGAGGTGAACTTGTTTTTACTGAGTGCACAATCGATGTCAACCTGGCTCAGGGACCCAGTCACATTGCAGATTACACACAGGAGCTATTTAAATATATTCACTAAAAACTTAACTTCTGATCGTTAAAGGGCAAAAAACTGGTCAAACAGTTTAAGTGGAGAATGTTCCAGACTTGGCTATTTTAGGCAATTTTTGACTATTTTTTACTCAGTTCATTAAATTTCACTGTTTAGTAACGAAACCTCCCCAAACCATGATTTGTGATGATTTAATAGATGAGCTGCAAGAATTAGGTCAAAATAGCTGAGATGGAATGAAACAGAGGGACTTGGAGATATCTTTCCATTTATTCTACTTTCTGCCAAAATCCTTTTATATAAATATGTAGAATTACTGTAAAGTAGAATTAAACCTAGTGCTGGGCCTTTTATTCTGTCACTGATAACCGAGATTACTGTGTCTATCTGTGAAAACCCTAACCCTTTAAATGTCACATGTAACCTTGGCACATTTCCAAAAGGCTGGCACTCATTGGGTTAATGATTGTTGATAAAAACACGGAATACCTTTTCTGTATGTCAGCTTGGATGAGCCAGAAATGCACAGACAGAGATGACGTCAAACGTGCCCAAAGCTTTTGTTTTGCAAATAGACTTAGTAACAATTCGGAGGAGAACTGATGCAAGAAGACAATTGTCAGCACATCTGAGTACCAACACAGGAATGTACAACCCGGGCACCGACACAGGAATGTACAACCCCCGGCACCGACTCAGGAATGTACAACCCGGGCACCGACACAGGAATGTACAACCCGGGCACCGACACAGGAATGTACAACCCGGGTACAGACACAGGAATGTACAACCCGGGCACCGACACAGGAATGTAAAACCCGGGCACCGACACAGGAATGTACAACCCGGGCACCGACACATGAATGTTCAACCCGGGCACCGACACAGGAATGTACAACCCGGGCACCGACACAGGAATGTACAACCCGGGCACCGACACATGAATGTTCAACCCGGGCACCGACACAGGAATGTACAACCCGGGTACCAACACAGGAATATACAACCCGGGCACCGACACAGGAATGTACAACCCGGGCACCGACACAGGAATATACAACCCAGGTACCGACACAGGAATGTACAACCCGGGCACCGACACAGGAATGTACAACCCGGGCAATGACACAGGAATATACAACCCGGGTACCGACACAGGAATGTACAACCCGGGCACCGACACAGGAATGTACAACCCGGGCACCGACACAGGAATATACAACCCGGGTACCGACACAGGAATGTGCAACCCGGGTACCGACACAGGAATGTACAACCCGGGCACCGACACAGGAATGTACAACCCGGGCACCGACACAGGAATGTACAACCCGGGTACCGACACAGGAATGTACAACCCGGGTACTTACACAGGAATGTACAACCCGGGTACCGACACAGGAATGTACAACCCGGGCACCGACACAGGAATGTACAACCCGGGCACCAACACAGGAATATACAACCCGGGTACCGACACAGGAATATACAACCCGGGTACCAACACAGGAATGTACAACCCGGGCACCGACACAGGAATGTACAACCCGGGCACCGACACAGGAATATACAACCCGGGTACCGACACAGGAATGTACAACCCAGGTACCGACACAGGAATGTACAACCCGGGCACCGACACAGGAATGTACAACCCGGGCACCGACACAGGAATGTACAACCCGGGCACCGACACAGGAATATACAACCCGGGTACCGACACAGGAATATACAACCCGGGTACTGACACAGGAATGTACAACCCGGGCACCGACACAGGAATGTACAACCCGGGCACCGGCACAGGAATATACAACCCAGGCACCAACACAGGAATATACAACCCGGGTACCGACACAGGAATGTACAACCCAGGCACCGACACGGGAATGTACAACCTGGGCACCGACACAGTGCATGATTCTTCTAAGCAACGATACACATCCTTATAGAAACAAATGAAAGAGTTAAAGATGAGAGATGATTACATTCCTCAGGCAGGGTAAAGGGTTTAAGATGAGCACTTAGCACATCCCTCAGATAGGGTAAAGGGTTAAAGACGAGAGATTAGAACATCATTCAGACAGGGTTATCTGGTGCCATACATTGGAGATCATCTGGAGATTACAGAATTTCAAACAGATAAAATTAAATATTGTTTCATTGTGTTCACTAAACACAACAACCAAAAAAAAAAAAGAATAGTTTGACCAGAAAAAGTTCATCAGCCCATTTTTTTTTTCTATTTTAAATGCCCTGGAGTTAATTTTGAATATCAAATCTCTGTACATCACTCTTTAGGGCCCCTATAGGACCCCTATATTAAAGCAGCAGTCCCAAGGTGTTAGGGGGGCAGGTGTGTCCAAACGCCATTTCCCGGGAACCTATGCCTCACAGCTTCCTTCCTCCCAATCACTGCACATCCACCTACCATCCTGTAATCACACAGTAAATAGTACTTACAGAGCGCTGTGTACTGTGTGAGCTGGGGTCAGCACTTCTGTCAGCAAGGGGAATTGCTCTGAGATTAGTGTCAGGGTTAGTGTAGGGTTGGTGTATTGGTAGTGTTAGAGTAGGGAAAGTGTTAACACTGGTTACGGTTAATGATGAGCTATGTTTACAGATATTTTAGGGTTAGGATTAGACTAGGTGTATGGTTAGAGTTAGTGTAAGAATAAAGTTAGGCAAAGTATAGGGTTAGTGTTAGTATAAGAATAAGGATAGGGTTAAGGCTGGTGTAGGACTAGAGTTAGTATAAGAATAGGGTTAGGGTTGGTGTAGGGTCAGAGTTAGTATAGGAATAGGGTTAGGGTTGGCGTAGGACTAGAGTTAGTCTAGGAATAGGGTTAGGGTTGGTGTAGGGTCAGAGTTAGTATAAGAATAGGGTTAGGGTTGGCGTAGGACTAGAGTTAGTCTAGGAATAGGGTTAGGGTTGGTATAGGGTCAGAGTTAGTATAGGAATAGGGTTAGGGCTGGTGTAGGGTCAGAGTTAGTATAGGAATAAGGATAGGGTTAGGGTTGGTGTAGGCATCAATGGCATCAATCCCCCCATCACACCCCACGTGTCAGAACCATTTACGTAGCTTTGTAAGAGTTAAAACTCTATTTTTGTGTTTGTGCTGTTACCTGCCTCGTTTTAGTGAGCCAGATCTATTCACCGTATTTGCATTCTGATCACACTTTGGGAATTTGCATTCCCAATAATACCAGCACAAGAACTATAAATAACAATGAGCAGGGTATTCAAACATTCTTAGTTTCTCATCTGCTAATATTATAAAATTGATATGTGCCCTCTAATTCTTCTGACTCTGTGTGGAATTTTGTAATACCGGATACATTTTATCATTTTAATTAAACCCCTAATATGTTTATATATTATAATTACACCCAAATATGTTTATATAATGTAATCACACCCCAATATGTTCATGTAGTATAATTACACCCAAATATGTTTATAACATATAGTTACATCTCTAATATGTTTATTTAATATAATCATACCCCAATATGTTTATATAATATAATCATACCCCAATATGTTTATTTACTATAATTATGCCCCAATATGTTTATATAATATAATTACACCCCTATATGTGTACCTAATATTATTACACCCCAATATGTTTATATAATATAATCATGCCCCCAATATGTTTATATAATATAATTCCACCCCAATATGTTTATATAATATAATCATACCCCAATATGTTTATATAATATAATCATACCCCAATATGTTTATATAATATAATCATGCCCAAATATGTTTATATAATATAACTACACCCCAATATGTTTATATAATATAATCATGCCCCCAATATGTTTATATAATATAACTACACCCCCAATATGTTTATATAATATAATCATGCCCCCAATATGTTTATATAATATAATCATGCCCCCAATATGTGTATCTAATATTATTACACCCCAATATGTTTATATAATATAATTCCACCCCAATATGTTTATCTAATATTATTACACCCCAATATGTTTATATAATATAATTACACCCCAATATGTGTATCTAATATTATTACACCCCAATATGTGTATCTAATATTATTACACCCCAATATGTGTATCTAATATTATTACACCCCAATATGTTTATATAATATAATCATGCCCCCAATGTGTTTATATAATATAATTACACCCCAATATGTGTATCTAATATTATTACACCCCAATATGTTTATATAATATAATCATGCCCCCAATGTGTTTATATAATATAATTACACCCCAATATGTGTATCTAATATTATTACACCCCAATATGTTTATATAATATAATCATGCCCCCAATATGTTTATATAATATAATTCCACCCAATATGTTTATCTAATATTATTACACCCCCAATATGTTTATATAATATAATCATGCCCCCAATATGTGTATATAATATAATTACACCCCAATATGTGTATCTAATATTATTACACCCCAATATGTTTATATAATATAATTCCACCCCAATATGTTTATATAATATAATCATGCCCCCAATATGTTTATCTAATATAATTCCACCCCAATATGTTTATATAATATAATCATGCCCCCAATATGTTTATATAATATAATTCCACCCCAATATGTTTATCTAATATTATTACACCCCAATATGTTTATATAATATAATTGCACCACAATATGTGTATCTAATATTATTACACCCCAATATGTTTATATAATATAATCATGCCCCCAATATGTTTATATAATATAATTCCACCCCAATATGTTTATCTAATATTATTACACCCCAATATGTGTATCTAATATAATTGCACCACAATATGTGTATCTAATATTATTACACCCCCAATATGTTTATACAATATAATCATGCCCCCAATATGTTTATATAATATAATTACACCCCAATATGTGTATCTAATATTATTACACCCCAATATGTTTATATAATATAATCATGCCCCAATATGTTTATATAATAAAATTGCACCCCAATATGTTTATCTAATATTATTACACCCCCAATATGTTTATATAATATAATCATGCCCCCAATGTGTTTATATAATATTATTACACCCCAATATGTGTATCTAATATTATTACACCCCAATATGTTTATATAATATAATCATGCCCCCAATATGTTTATATAATATAATTGCACCGCAATATGTGTATCTAATATTATTACACCCCAATATGTTTATCTAATATTATTACACCCCAATATGTTTATATAATATAATTGCACCCCAATATGTGTATCTAATATTATTACACCCCAATATGTTTAAATAATATAATCATGCCCCCAATATGTTTTTCATATAAAATACATATTTTTTATTATATTCTGTATACCTGGAAAGCGAAATATAATTTAAATAATTTGTGTTCTGAATGTAAGATTTCCGTATTTCAAACAATTGTTACAGATTGCACGCAGTGTTGACGTTCTTAATATAATTAGAGCTGAGCAAATGTTTTCTACAAATGAATGACTTTCACAAACATAATGCCTTTGATGATTCTTTATTTATTTTGATTGGCCACTCATCATATAATTAGTTCTACATTTCAAACACCAGAAGAGGGGAATATGACGCCAGAAAAAAAATAAATCTGTCATCTCATTGAATTTCAGAGATTTCAGAAATCAGATCGACTTCCACACTTTGAAGATTTAATCAGAAGCTGAAAATGAGGACTTCTGTGACATTTTCAGGACCACAGGTGTCCAGTCGGGGCACAAGGCAGTTTCACAACCCATGCAGAAGCTTACCTTAAGGCGTCTGTTTGATAAGGCCAGAATGCATGTCATTACAGTATAGCTTTAAAAGTTAATGGGTTACTATAAACACCAAAACCACTTCTCTGATTTGAAGTGGTCATGGTGCCTGGAGTCTGTATCTTTTCAATATGAAACCATCTAGCAGCATCATTGGTTTGCCATCAGCCAGAACAAGAGATCCATTGCTCAGGATTTACTGACTAAGAGTGGTCTGCTAATGCTCCCCGCCAATGAGTTGTGGCTGAATCTAAGGCCTAGAGCATGTCACCAAACCACCTTGGAGCCTCAGAGTCCGGCGTGGACCCAGGTAAGAGGGCAAGCCTTTGCTAAATGGTATGCACCATTACCGGGGAACCAGGCAAGGTTACTCCTCATCCATAACCACTACACCAGGCTGAATAGCTCTGATGGTTGGAGTAATCCTTTCATTTTACTTGGCACTCTGTACCTGTCGAATGTATTTTGATACTGGAAGTACATGGTTCGTTAAATCTGTTAACTGTGGCATTCAGGGAATTCTAAAAAAATATATATATTTCACCTTGTTTAATTCCATCTTGCGGAAACAAAGCCAGATTTAGATTGAAATCGTCCCTTGGTACAAACATTCACCGTTGTCTCTGCCCTAAAAATGTCATGGACTAAGCTGAGAATCAGGCAGAACACAGCGACTCTTTCGGCAAATGCACACGGATTTATTCACTAAACAGTGAAGTGTATGGTCCAGGGGTCGAATCCTATAGAAATAAGCATTTGAACTCATGAGGTTTGCGCCAAATGTTGCCAAATACTATAAATAAGTAAAGATTTACCCTCAATGAAAACATGCATTTATTTAATTATGCATTTTTCATTGGGGTTATATCTAAAACAGGTTGCAAAAGCTGCAGATCATTTGCCTGACGCTCAATGAGAAGTCTTTGCAAGGCAGGTGCTCTGGGCAATTGCTGCCTTTTAAGTTTGTCTCAACTGAGCTAACCAAACCAGGAAGTAACAGGACAGGTTGTCTGATTGACAGTCAGGGGAGTGTAGCAAGGTTAATTTCTAAAAGTGCCAATTTCTATAAAAGAAAAAAACAAGGCACACTCTTCACACATAAAGCACTTCAGCAAGCTAAAGTGATTAAGGTGTTTGGAATGTCCCTTTAAGGTACAACACTTCCTTATTTGCATCTCTGCAATTTCAAAATACCCATCACACTGTATAAATGCTAATGTAGGAATAAAGTGTCCTTCACAGTAAGTTTACTAACTCAATCTGCAAATATAGGCCTTGAGCCTTCCAAATTATTCCATTTTGTTAGAAAAACGTTATCTATCTGTCTATCTATCTCTCTATCTATCAATCTATCTATATCTCTCTCTTTCTCTCTCTCTCCCTCTCATGTATCAATCTATATATCGATCTATCTATCTCTCTATCCATCCATCCATCCATCCATCTCTCTCTCTCTATCTCTCTCTATCAGTCTATCTATCTATCTATCTCTCTATCCATCCATCCATCCATCCATCCATCTCTCTCTATCTCTCTCTATCAGTCTATCTATCTATCTATCTCTCTATCCATCCATCCATCCATCCATCCATCTCTCTCTATCTCTCTCTATCAGTCTATCAATCTATATATATATATATATATATATATATATATATATATATCCATATCTCTCTCTTTCTCTCTCCCTCTCATGTATTAATATATCTATCGATCTATCTCTCTATCTCTCTCTATCAGTCTATCAATCAATCGGTCTGTCTATCTATCTATCTCTCTGTCTATCTCTATCTATCGCTCTCTGTCTGTCTATATCTATCTATCTCTATCAGTCTGTCAATCTATCGATCTATCTCTCTCTATCAGTCTATCTCTCTCTCTATCTATCATGTATTAATATCTATCTCTCTCTCTCTCTTTCATATATTAATCTATCTATCTATCTATCTATCTATCTCTTTCTATCATGTATTAATCTCTCTCTCTCTCTCTCTCTCTCTCTCTCTCTATCGATCTATCTATCTCTTTCTATCGCATGAAGAGGCCAATTGGTTATTTTAACCAAAATTTTGTCAACTTTTCAATTTATGAACAAATAATCCAAAATACTTATTTTAACACATATTATGTATTGAAGAGACAGTTTGGCCCTGAGACAGTCTATCCTCTCTGTGAAGTGGCAGTCCAGGACTGAATGGTCATTCTAGGTTATACACACAGATGGAGAGATTTAAAGGGCACCTGGCTAGAGAAAGGCCAGCATTGAAACAGTTACTCTGTGTAATACAGTCCAGCCCTGAAACAGTCACTGTGATCCACCGAGATGTAGGGAATGTGAGTATTATGCAATCAGTGTTCCCTCCGAGCCATGTACGTAGTCACTGTCCCCTCTGAGCCCAGATTCCCAATTCAATCCTCATACTAATACTCCAGCAGCATTTTCAAATATCTCAAATCTGGACTGTTGGTGCACCTTGAGGACCGGATGGCGGACCCTTAATGCAGCATTGAAAGATAAAGAGACTGCTAGGTACATCTGATCATTGCTCCCTCTAAAGTGACAGACCAGACTGTCACTCTGACCCATTGAGATGGAGAGATTGGAAGCAGTATGTAGTGAGTGCTCCAAAGGTGACAAGCCAGAAACAGTCCCACCAATCTCATCCTGCAAGTTGGATGAGAGTAATGGATATACCAACCAGAGTTTTATATCCCAACAGCTCACGTAGAGAAAACACAGCATTAACCTCTCAAGCACAGAGTAAACGACATAACAGCACTAGCGTGACCTTTACAATGAAATATTGTCAGAGTCGTATTAACCATCGGTGGTCTCATTCTATAATTAGAGAGAATCGTATTAACTGGCATTTCAGTAGCTATTTCCCCATAGATGTCAATGGAAGCATTGCTATTCAGATAGCCGCGTTATGTATTATCTCTGGAAGAGAATCCTGTCCTGTCTTTGTCACATTTACAACTGATTTAGATGCACACTTTCCCACCTCCTCAAACATGGCAGATGTTAAGACTCGCACACACTAAGGAAAGGGCCCATTTACATTCAATGCGGATTTAATAGAACTAATTCAGATGGAGACGAAAATAATGTTAGGAATGAACTAATGTATAAAATGTATAAAATGCATGCGCAACATTCACAAAATGGCGAATATTAACCCCTTAAGGACAGACGACGGATAAATTCAGTCATGATTCCCTTTTATTCCAGAAGTTGTGTCAGTAAGGGGTTAATGGATTGAACAATTCATTATAATCTAACCCGACAGAGCTAGTCACTGAACTGCGACGTGTAGCCCACTGTTATACTGGTTTTAGGGTCCCTCACAGCTAACGTGGATAGCAACTGAAAAACTGTGAAAAACGACACAACGATCTAACATAGATAAAGTACGTGTGTGATGTCATGACTATTACATTAATATCTGTTCTTGCGCAGTTGGAGGGCCGCTATTTGAGCATCATATAATAATATCATTATTATTTACTAAAGTGAGACCTCTTGGGAATTCGAAGAGACTGCTCACATTAGGCACAAAATAGAGCACATGTTTAAACATCAGGTCCGTAGGTATTATTCCCAGCAGAGTCATTGCTACTTTTTAACCCAATGAAATTGATATTTGCTGCTACCCAGAATAATGACATCTATGGCCACCACACTACCCAGTTTCTACGTGGGGTTTGGTGGTCCTGAGGTGCCCCTGCTTCTCCCAGCGATATGGAATCTGCTCTAACATATGCTGGAGCTCAGAATAAATCTCACACATCATGTGTAACAGTAGCCAGGGGCCACTGACGGTTTCACTTCTATTTCTCTCTGTTTTTCACACTTTGCCTCCCTTCTCCTCATGGATTCGTTCCCTAATTTGTTACACAATTCAATGAGTGGGAAATGGGAACCTATTAATAGCAGCCGAGTTTTCCAAGCTAATATCACATTGTGTGTTACTGCCTGAAAGTGACTGCTTATTTACACACACAGTGTGTAGACACCACAAACAGGGCTATTCTACAAACACAGAACAAACCACAGAGCATTATATGCTACAAACACACAATATCTATAATAAAGAAAGCCTTTGTAGAACACAGGAAGGCAGACCGTGTCTCTAGATATACCCACCAAGAGAGAAGACTTAAACTGGTCCAATGACTCACTTGGCATAAAAATATATCAGCATTAATCCATGTATTATCAGATGGGAATATATTACTGTATCCAAATAAATCCACCAATCAGAGGCTGGCAATTCTAGAAGCAGCATTTGAACATTTGATATACAGGATAAGATGATACAACCGGAGATATCATGCAACAATAACTGTCACATGTAGCCAAGATAAACAGAATGACAGACACAAAGACAACTAGATAGACAGACAGACAGATAGAACGACAGATAGACAGGAAGACAACTAGAAAGGCAGACAGACAGACAGACAGATAGAGAGATAGATAGACAGATAGATAGACAGATAGATAGATAGATAGAATGACAGACAGACAGACAGACGGACGTACAGATAGACAGACAACTAGATAGATAGATAGATAGACAGATAGACAGGCAGACAACTAGATAGATAGACAGACAGATATAACGACAGATAGAGAGACAGACAGGAAAACACATAGATAGATAGATAGATAGTCTGTCTAATAATCTATCCTCTGTCTGTCTAATAATCTACCCTCTGTCTATCTAATAATATTTAATATATCTGTCTAACAATCTATTCTTGGTCTGTCTAATATAATTGAGGGTGTCATTTCTAATATATTGAGGGTGTTATTATGTGTAATTATTTTGTAGTTCTGATTGCACTATTGTTTACATGCTGTCACTATAACTACATTGTAGCCATTTCCTCTGATATACAAATGTACACATGGCTGATAATCATGTATTCCTACATAGACTGTGCTGAGTGTGAGGGGAAGGAGAGAGGGAAGCAGAATGAGAAGGGACAGTGGAGAGAGTTACATTCAGGAAGATTGAAAATTAGATTTTTAATGAAACTTGTAACAGACATGCAATCTGCTAAATCATCCCACTAACATTGTCTGTATTAAACTTTATAGATTGTCTGACTACAGATCCCAAGGGAAACACTTTAATCTCTCAGCACTCACACAGCCTGACATGCTGACTGCAAAAACTTTCATTTAGCTGTGCAAACGTGTGTTTGTGTGTTAGTGTAAGCATGCTAGTGGATATGAGGGTTAGTGTGTCTAGTATGTTAATGTAAGTGTGTTTGTTAATGTTTGTGTTAGTGTGTTAATATATGTGTTTGTGTGTTATTGTTTTTAGGTGTGCGTGTCTGTGTGTTTGTGTCTTAATGTGTCTGTTAGTGTATTAGTTATGTCTCTGATCTACATCCAGTTAATTAGTATTTATGAATAATATTATTAGGAGGAATTGTTATTTGTATTTCTTTAAGCCAGTTAAACTCTGAGACCAGACCCTAATGCAGGTAGGTAGGTAGGTAGGTAAGTGGTTGGGTGGGTGACCTACCTATGGTGGTGATGACAGTGATGGCGAAGTAGAAGGACCCTGCGAACGCCCACTGGACCCCCGCTTTGTGCGGTTTGAGTTTGATGACCACCACCTCCAGCTCCCTGAAGTTCTCCTCGGTCAGGTTGTACTTGGACCTCAGGACCTCTCGCCTCTTCTCCAGCCGCTTCCTCTCGCTGGTCTCCTCGTCCGACTCCAGGGCGTCAAACACTGCGGCTCCCACCAGCAGGTAGGTGAAGGTGCAGATGATGAGGGCGAGGGTCCGCACGTTTTGCCTCTTCATGGTGCAGAGAGCGCCCAGGTCATGGTGGCCCCCGGGGGCCAGGGTGGCGGTGTGCTTGGCTGGCTGCTCTGGCGGAGAGTGAGTGGGGGGGAGCTGTCCTTTCAGCACCACCAGAGGAGCTCACTGACAGACAGCCACCTCCATATAAGGCTGGGAGCCGGGAGAGGGGGGCAGGGGGGCAGGGGCCCCTCTCTCTCTCCCTCTGTCCTCCTGGGTTATGGACTGTCAGTGGGCTGGATCCATGCAGACACTGGGGTGCAGCCAGGGCTCCCCAAAGGAGAGAGAGGGGGGTCAGGACTGATCCAGATCAGGGGGGGGGGTCACAACAGGGAGCTCCCAGGGGCCCCCAGCAACATGTCACAGCTCTGTGTCCTCCTCATGCTGCAGGCTGGGCTCCTGACAGGGTCTGAGCAAGTTTCTCCCCCAGGAGGGATGTCAAAATGGGGAGGTATAGGCTGTCTGGGAGCTCTGGGAGGGGGCAGGGGGAGGAGAATGTTAGTAGCATGCTTTCATATACTGCAATATACAGACAGACTGAGCAAAGCATAGCAAGGGTTAACTGGGTTAATATCTTACTGGCATGCTTTCATACAGTGCAATATACAGACAGACTGAGCAAAGCATAGCAAGGGTTAACTGGGTTAATAGCTTACCGGCATGCTTTCATACAGTGCAATATACAGACAGACTGAGCAAAGCATAGCAAGGGTTAACTGGCTTAATATCTTACTGGCATGCTTTCATATACTGCAATATACAGACAGACTGAGCAAGGCATAGCAAGGGTTAACTGGGTTAATATCTTACTGGCATGCTTTCGTATAGTGTCATATACAGACAGACTGGGCAAGGCATAGCAAGGGTTAACTGGGTTAATATCTTACTGGCATGTTTTCATACAGTGCAATATACAGACAGACTGGGCAAGGCATAGCAAGGGTTAACTGGGTTAATATCTTACTGGCATGCTTTCATACAGTGCAATATACAGACAGACTGGGCATGGCATAGCAAGGGTTAACTGGGTTAATATCTTACTGGCATGCTTTCATACAGTGCAATATACAGACAGACTGAGCAAGGCATAGCAAGGGTTAACTGGGTTAATATCTTACTGGCATGCTTTCATATAGTGCAATATACAGACAGACTGAGCATGGCATAGCAAGGGTTAACTGGGTTAATATCTTACTGGCTTGCTTTCATACAGGGCAATATACAGACAGACTGGGCAAGGCACAGCAAGGGTTAACTGGGTTAATATCTTACTGGCTTGCTTTCATACAGGGCAATATACAGACAGACTGGGCATGGCATAGCAAGAGTTAACTGGCTTAATATCTTACTGGCATGCTTTCATATAGTGCAATATACAGACAGACTGGGCAAGGCACAGCAAGGGTTAACTGGGTTAATATCTTACTGGCATGCTTCCATATACTGCAATATACAGACAGACTGGGCAAGGCATAGCAAGAGTTAACTGGCTTAATATCTTACTGGCATGCTTTCATATAGTGCAATATACAGACAGACTGGGCATGGCATAGCAAGAGTTAACTGGGTTAATATCTTACTGGCATGCTTTCACATAGTGCAATATACAGACAGACTGGGCATGGCATAGCAAGAGTTAACTTGCTTAATATCTTACTGGCATGCTTTCATATAGTGCAATATACAGACAGACTGGGCAAGGCACAGCAAGGGTTAACTGGGTTAATATCTTACTGGCTTGCTTTCATACAGGGCAATATACAGACAGACTGGGCAAGGCACAGCAAGGGTTAACTGGGTTAATATCTTACTGGCTTGCTTTCATACAGGGCAATATACAGACAGACTGGGCAAGGCACAGCAAGGGTTAACTGGGTTAATATCTTACTGGCTTGCTTTCATACAGGGCAATATACAGACAGACTGGGCAAGGCACAGCAAGGGTTAACTGGGTTAATATCTTACTGGCTTGCTTTCATACAGGGCAATATACAGACAGACTGGGCAAGGCATAGCAAGAGTTAACTGGCTTAATATCTTACTGGCATGCTTTCATATAGTGCAATATACAGACAGACTGGGCAAGGCACAGCAAGGGTTAACTGGGTTAATATCTTACTGGCTTGCTTTCATATACTGCAATATACAGACAGACTGGGCATGGCATAGCAAGAGTTAACTGGATTAATATCTTACTGGCATGCTTTCATTTGGGGCAATGTACAGACAGATTGTGCAAGGCATAGCAAGGGTTAACTGGCTTAAACCTGGGTTAATATCTTACTGGCATGCTTTCATATAGTGCAATATACAGACAGACTGGGCAAGGCATAGCAAGGGTTAACTGGCTTAATCTCTTACTGGCATGCTTTCATATAGTGCAATATACAGACAGACTGAGCATGGCATAGCAAGGGTTAACTATCTTACTGGCATGCTTTCATATAGTGCAAGACAGACAGACTGGGCATGGCATGGCATAGCAAGGGTTAACTGGCATGTTTTCATGTAATGCAATATAATAACAGTTAGGTAGGCATAGAAAGGGTTAACAGGAGTATAATGTCAGTAACATACTTTCATACACTGCAATATACTGGCAGACTGGGTATGGCAGAGGGATGGTTAACTGGGTTGCAATGTCACTAACCTGCCTTCATATAGTGTAATATAATAACAGCCAGGACTGGCACAGGGAGGGTTAACAGGCGGAGCATATCACTAACTTGCTTTCATTTAGTACAATATATGGCAGCCAGAGAAACTCAGCAATATACTGAGTGGAAGATATTATCTGCATATTTAAGAGTATGACAGATTCTTGGGGTAAATGGACAGATTCTCAGTGTGAATGGACAGATTCTGACGATAAATGGACAGTCTCTGCATAAATGGGTAGATTCTCAGGGTGTATTGACAGATTCTCTGCATGAATGGCTAGATTCTCAGGTAGAATGGGTAGATTCTCAGGGTGAAATGACAGATTCTCTGAATGAATGGGTAGATTCTCAGGTTATCCGAGTGAAGGGCTGATTCTCGGATATAATGGCTGACTAAAGAGTTGCTTAAGATCATACTTTTCCCTTTGAACTCCACACTAATTACTCAATATTAGCACACCCTTAGCGCCGGTAATTACACAGCGATATCTCAGCTTGAAATATCTTTTTAAACCCTCTAAGGAGCACAGTCATTATGACAGGTCATATCATTATCTTCGAAAGATGAAAGGGACACTAAGCACCGTAACATCTTTGTCTTAATGAAGCAGTTATAGTGTATAGACCATGTCCCTGCTGTCTCACTGCTCAATTCTCTGCCATTTAAGGGTAAATCATGTTTCTCCCCTGGCTGTGGCTGGTAGGGGGCAGTAGGGATGCCATGTTTTATAGTATATGTGCATGCTTACAAGTGAGTCTGTGCACTGAGTTAAGGAGGTGTCATTGTCACTCCTAATGCGCTGGGCATCCCTCCTGTATGAGAGGACCCACAATAATCCAAACCCAGTCCTGTGTGAGGTGTGAATATGGGGGTATTGGAATTGGGTGATACATTGAGCTAGGTCCCCTCGGTTGATGATTAAATGGGTCCCAGGATATTTTTTACCGACTGTTTTTCAGCTCTGTGTTCACTTGCTAATGACAGCTCAGGTTACGTGGATCTGCATGCCACGTCTTCTGGTGTAACCAACTACTATTAGTGAAAGCTGGCTTTACATCTGACTGTACCTGGAGGTGCCTGAAACTCTGCTTTCACACCCTGTAGGCACAGTGATAAGGTACCATAACCACTTCAAAAAGATGATGAAGAGGTTAAGTGCCTAGAGTGTCTCTTTAAGTCTCCTTCATGAACCATCCTAAACATAAATAGTTTCTCAACCATTGACAATTCAGTGTTTAGATCACAATGTAAAGCAGTAGCTGGTTTCAATATCTCATCCAGGTATGTATTGTCAATAGCAAGAAATATATCTGTTTGGGGATACATCGTCTGCTGTTAAACACTAAATATATACACACTGACCAGCCACAACATTAAAGCCACTGCCAGGTGAAGTGAATAACATTGATTATATCGTTACAATGGCACAGGTCACGGGGGCCGATGTATTAGGCAGCAAGGGAACAGTCATGTTCAGTCATGCGTTGGAAGCAGGAAAATGGGCAAGTGAAAAGTGACAAGGGCCTTTAGTGATTGCTAGATGACTGGGTCAGAGCAGCTCCTAAATGACAAGTCTTATGCAGGGGTTAGTACCTACCAAAAATGGTGCAAGGAAGAACAACTGCTCATTGCTGCACTTGGAGAGAGATGGCTTGCCTGTCTGGTCCATCACACAGAAGAGCTACTCTAGTTAGACCACTCCTCGGTGACTCTATGTAACATGGCCGAGTTCCAGCGCCTCTCTATAGCCCAGCCGCTGCCTCTAGCGCATGCCACAGACAGAATGAAAGAGTTGAGGATATCACGTCATATTCCTGTCACACAGCATGAGTGTCGCAATGACCCCTTATTGATGGGGCTGGGCTGCAAGATTGGTTCTCCACAGGGTCAGACAGGATACTCAGGGCATGTCTTTGTGACTGTGTGCCTGAATAACTGTCTGTGTGCCTGTATGATTGTGTGTCTTTGTGACTGTGTGCCTGAATAACTGTCTGTGTGTCTGTATGATTGTGTGTCTTTGTGACTGCCTGAATAACTGTCTGTGTGCCTGTATGATTGTGTGTCTTTGTGACTGCCTGAATAACTGTCTGTGTGCCTGTATGATTGTGTGTCTTTGTGACTGTGTGCCTGAATAACTGTCTGTGTGTCTGTATGATTGTGTGTCTTTGTGACTGCCTGAATAACTGTCTGTGTGTCTGTATGATTGTGTGTCTTTGTGACTGCCTGAATAACTGTCTGTGTGTCTGTATGATTGTGTGTCTTTGTGACTGTGTGCCTGAATAACTGCCTGTGTTCCTGTATGATTGTGTGTCTTTGTGACTGTGTGCCTGAATAACTGTCTGTGTGTCTGTATGATTGTGTGTCTTTGTGACTGCCTGAATAACTGTCTGTGTGCCTGTATGATTGTGTGTCTTTGTGACTGCCTGAATAACTGTCTGTGTGCCTGTATGATTGTGTGTCTTTGTGACTGCCTGAATAACTGTCTGTGTGCCTGTATGATTGTGTGTCTTTGTGACTGTGTGCCTGAATAACTGTCTGTGTGTCTGTATGATTGTGTGTCTTTGTGACTGCTTGAATAACTGTCTGTGTGCCTGTATGATTGTGTGTCTTTGTGACTGCCTGAATAACTGTCTGTGTGTCTGTATGATTGTGTGTCTTTGTGACTGTGTGCCTGAATAACTGTCTGTGTGTCTGTATGATTGTGTGTCTTTGTGACTGCCTGAATAACTGTCTGTGTGTCTGTATGATTGTGTGTCTTTGTGACTGTGTGCCTGAATAACTGCCTGTGTTCCTGTATGATTGTGTGTCTTTGTGACTGCCTGAATAACTGTCTGTGTGCCTGTATGATTGTGTGTCTTTGTGACTGCCTGAATAACTGTCTGTGTGCCTGTATGATTGTGTGTCTTTGTGACTGTGTGCCTGAATAACTGTCTGTGTGTCTGTATGATTGTGTGTCTTTGTGACTGCTTGAATAACTGTCTGTGTGTCTGTATGATTGTGTGTCTTTGTGACTGCCTGAATAACTGTCTGTGTGTCTGTATGATTGTGTGTCTTTGTGACTGTGTGCCTGAATAACTGTCTGTGTGCCTGTATGATTGTGTGTCTTTGTGACTGCCTGAATAACTGTCTGTGTGCCTGTATGATTGTGTGTCTTTGTGACTGCCTGAATAACTGTCTGTGTGCCTGTATGATTGTGTGTCTTTGTGACTGTGTGCCTGAATAACTGTCTGTGTGCCTGTATGATTGTGTGTCTTTGTGACTGCCTGAATAACTGTCTGTGTGCCTGTATGATTGTGTGTCTTTGTGACTGTGTGCCTGAATAACTGCCTGTGTTCCTGTATGATTGTGTGTCTTTGTGACTGCCTGAATAACTGTCTGTGTGTCTGTATGATTGTGTGTCTTTGTGACTGCTTGAATAACTGTCTGTGTGCCTGTATGATTGTGTGTCCTTGTGCCTTTGTGTATATATGTTTTTTTGTCTGTATATCAATGTCGGCATGGCTGGGGAGGAAAGAGATCAGTAAAGTTGTCATGGAGCTTGGAGTATCTCTTTATACTTTCTAGTTAAACAATTTAAATCATTTGATATCATCATTCAAATTACCGGCATGCTATAAACAAGCTATTTTTTTTTTAACAGTTTTTATTGTGCATCTAATGCATCTTAGAGAAGTAATACCCCTTATACTTTAAGTTCACACTTCATTCATTCATAACACCCGGCTATTACCCAGAATTCCACTGACATGTCCTGATTACTGAGTAATCCCAGACCTGAGAATTCTATCCAAACATTAAAAAGGCAGATTGCTGCAGGACACTACGATATAAAAACACTGTATCCGTCGTTTTCTCTGCTGTCTCCCATCAGATCGAGAATGTCGAATCAAATATAAGAATTAGATGAGTAACCCCTATCATTCCCATAGGTTTCCTACTTGGAATATTCTGATATTCGGCATGTATAGCAAAGATGACTAGTCTGTATCAGCACATGTTACCAGCTGTACTCCAAGCAGATGACCCCACAAACAATTACGCGATGGCTGTAATAGTATTAATTATTATTAATCTAGAAACAATGTCCTAACGACTCGATCTGCAGGGCTGATAATGATTTCAGGAAGTATCAGAGAGAACATGGAGTGATCACATAAGGAGAAGATGAAAGCATCATTTAGTGTGTTTTGTTAATTAAGGGCCTGATTTTCGAGTCTCTGACCTTTTATACACGAGAGCACCTTACTAGCGTTTCCAATGTCAGACCGGCATAGCATACTGTTTGTGATCCTTTTTATTTAATGTTATCCCCACCTCCACCCGATGGAACGTATAAGGGGCCTGTGGGTTTCTTATTGCAAAATGCATGACGTTACATTAAGCATTAAGATAGGACAGGTTTGCTAGAAATCAATACTAATCTATCCATTTGATTAGTTGTGATGTAGAAAGGGGAATAAATGGATCTCCATCGATCTGAGAGCATAGAGAACTCTTTCTGTGGATGTCAGTGGGGGGGATGGGGGGGGGTGGGAAGAACGGGGATTTACAAGAGTCAAAGGTGAAGGTTGCTTTGGACAGGTGTGATTTATGTCCCATAGGTCTCAATGTGATGTACGCGTTATGTGTCAGGCTGGCCCAGAAATATATTCTATAGCCACACACCTTGCATGATAATAGCAGAGTCTGTGTGTTTACTGTCTTATATCCTATTCATTGTTTGTCTTACGGTGTCCTTAACTCCAACTCCCACCAAAACAATTTATTTTTGAAAGAATATCAGTTTAGTGTATCATTTCTCTCTTTGTTCTTATTGTTTAACAGCCCCTCGTATTATGCACTGTATAAACAACAGTCAACCTCAATATATCACATATATACTTTACTTTCGGGTTGTTTAGCTTGTTAGAATGTGGCGGCTACCTCCGAGGCTTGTATCCCCGTAAGCCTCTCAGCCAGTGATATACACAGATAGAACAATTGTGGTTACAGCATTGTATCTAAAAACACAAATCAAAATTTGCACATAGTATAATACTATTATAGCAGCATAATACACACAGGCACTCACAAGATGTAGAACGTAAACCACGCCCACTGGTACCTGGGATGCAGATGGGGGGCTGTAGGTATCCACTTGACTTGGTCATTCCTTTTTCGACGAATATGTCCGAATTTCAGCTATTCGTCCATTTGTCAAAAAGACATATGGACAAATACAAATTACAACAAATGATTTTATTATTTATAAAGCGCTGTACATGGGGTGGACTAACAGACAATTGTAACCAGACACGTTGGACACACAGGAACAGAGGAGTTGAGGGCCCTGCTCAATTATTATTATTTTATTATTTATATAGCGCCAGCAAAATTCCGTAGCTCTGTACAATGGACGAACTTACATGCTAGAGGGAGTGGGATGAACCGAAGAACAAGCTGCTTGTTTAAAATGTTGAAATTTCCTCTTTTCAATTTGTTCTTGCCTTTTATATTACAAGGAGGGAGCCCGCCGCTTCCTAAATAACCCCATAAAAATTGCATGGTATTGCAGAAATCACTCCACTCCAGCACAAGATATATAGATGTAATTGTTTAGATTTATTAGGAAATAACATAAAATGGCTGGTCCTACGCATTTCGCCTAGCCTCTACAGGGACCATCACACCGGGTCCATTTAAATAGCATCCTCGTGTATTAGGATGACAATAAACATACTTAGAGGAACATTAAGGACACTTTAGGTTGTTCTTAACATAGAGTATATTTGTGGACAATTATAAAAATGGGTGTTAATAGAAAACAAATAAAATACAATAAAGCACTTTATACATGTATACATGTATATATTAGACTGATAGTTTGTAATACATTAAATGATAAATAATTTAATGTATCATGACACTGTCTCCACTGCATCACCAGAGTAAGTATATATGTGTGTGGCTGTGTGTGTCTGTGTGTGACAGTGTGCATGTTTCTGACAGTGTATTTTGGTGTCTGTGATTGTGTATATCCTCCTGGGAACCGAGGAAAAAATTGTCTTCCAATATGCCATCCATGTTTGATGAAAAGGAAGACAAAGTTCCCAGCATCCCAGCCTATCACATGACATATGACTGGAAAGCCCAGGATGTCCTCTTTACAACGCAGCAGGGATTGATAGAGCAGCTCAAAACAATAAAAGGAGATGCATGTGAACGAAATGTCCAGTACAGAGGACACAAGTTAATGGGCTGGCTCTCAGGAGGATATATCTTTGACATTGTCTGTCAGTGTGTGTCTGAGAACACCTGTCGATGTTTGTCTTTCTGGCAATTGTATCAGTGAGTGTGTCTGAAATATATGTGTGTATGAGAGTGTATATTAATCAGGGTGTGTATATACATGCATGTGTCAGTGTGTATATGTACCCATATATTAGTGCGTGTGTCCAAAAAGGCAACATGACAGCAATGAGAGTGATATGTTATGAGCAATACAATAGCAATTTGACACCATATGAGGAATTGTACGATTCGTTTCGGTCCGTATTTAATTTCGGACAAATTTCAGCAATTCGGACATTCGGATGCTTTCGAATGTCCGAAGTGCCGAACCAAACCGAATTGCTGAAGTGCCGAATTTTGAAAGTGCTTAGGGTTTCTGAAAAGTGGCAAAACAGGAGAGGGAGGATACATTAAGGGAATGACGACAGGAATCTAACCCTAACCCTGACCTAGACCCAAACGTTACTAGGGTCAGGGTTAGGGGTAGGGTTAGGGAATTGCCGAAGTCCCAAATTTTGGAAGTGCAGAACCGAACCAAATTTTTTTGCCCATGCACATCCCTATTATTTGGTTAATAGTCTTTAAAAAAAATTTCTGTTCAGCCACATTTTTTATTTTTGTTTCCAATAAAAAAAAGTGCTATCAATATTATTATTTAATAACTATCAAAAAAGTCTTCAGACATAAAGTGACAAAAAATCCATAAATTCTAATGCAATGTGTTTCTGTTTGAGAAAACAAGGGGCTGGCTGCATTTACCTAAACATGCATAACTAGGGTGCTGCTGGGAGCCAATAAGTATAATAAAAATGAAAATCCCGCGCACTCCCTTATCTCCTAAACAGCAACTTTGGTGCTGACAGATTTAGTTAGTTTTTTAAAAACACCTAATCTAGGCAAAAAATAATGGGGGGCTTAGTTACATTATATGATCATACATTGTATTTGTACTGCCGCTTTGTACTAGAATGTAATTACTTTACCCACCACTGTCACATGTTAAAAGAGCAAAACTGTCTGTCGCTGGAATCTCGACACACTCTTCATCTTTCCAGCCTTGTGCATAAGAGCATTTCTGGGAAGCTCCCACCCTACCTGAGTAGAATGCTCTCCCCGGCTGTTCCCACCTCTAATAACCTCCGATCCAGTACTTGCACGATATCTAGCATATCGCAATACAAAAATAAAGTGGCTCGATCATCACTTTCCTACAGAGTACCGCAATTATGGAATAACCTCAGGGACACAGTCAATCTACATTCTATCTAAAATCTTTTAAGAGATCTACGGCAATATACCTCAGCACAGAATGCACCTGTCATGGTTAAATATATATATATGAGAAAACAAGGGGCTGGCTGCACTCACCTAAATTGACGTTGTGGCAGGCTAATGCAATGTATGATGATATAATGTAACTAAACCCCCATTATGTTTTGCCTAGATTAGGTGTTTGCAAAAAACAAAAGTTGCTGTTTAGCAGATAAGGGAGTGCGCTGGATTTTCATTTTTAATGTTTTTCTGTTGTCAATAGCATCTGCCTTATTGCTTTAATTAGTGTCCGTCTGGCGCTATTAAACGTGTTTCACACCATAGTTTATGTTCCGCGTGCCTGGCGTGATTCTCTGTGTGCTACAATATTACAATAAATGTCATGAAAATGTGAAGTGAGTAATCTGTTTCTCTTTGAAGTGGTGAGATATAAATATAATTAGTATTATATTTTCTATTCTACAATAAATTACATCCAGTATCCAGTCATTGCCTTGAAAACACGGTTTGCTTCAGTAATTTGCAACATACAGAGCAATAAACATGAAATATATTCCTGAATAAGTGTTTTAGGAACACGGCAAATCAAATGTGCATTTATTACAAGAGGTGAGTCATCAGTCAATAATCGAGTAGCTTTTCTTTCAAGATGCAGCGTTTGTGAGTAAAATATTGAAGGAAGCTGTGCTTCAATTCGGTATTTATTAAGCAATCACAGAGATGTATCATTATTCAATGGTAATTACATATTAAAATCAATGCTGATGGATATTAGGCTTATGCACAGCCAAAACATTTAGTTTGTCCGAATTGATTCATCTGAAAAAATACAAATAAATAAAATTGTATGTTCCGACACTTGTTTAAATAGCGTCTCAGTTTGGACCGATTTCATCACTGCAATCGTTTTGACAATAAAAGATTTAGACAAACTAGAAGGGTGCAAAAATGGGCCAATCAGTGTACTGCAAAATATATACAGAATATAAATATTATTATAAACAGTGTGTATATATTATAAAGTATACTGATAGTGAAGTTGGTTCACAGAGAAAGTAAGAAAAAGGAACGAATAGAGGGAAAAAGGAGGAGCAGTGTATAAAATCTATATTTACGGTATATACTATTTATTTTATTAACATATAAAGTATATATAAGATCCCCCCCCCCCTTTTTTTTTTCAGGGCCGTCTTTAACGCGGGACAAACAGGCTAGCTGCCCCAGGCCCAGTTACTCATGGGGGGGTCCAAAGCAGCTTCCCATGTGGGCCCGCTGCCCCCAACAATTTTTTTTTTTAAGGAGGCCCGTTGGGTTGCCCATGAACCTAGGGTTGGCATTGGTCAGCAGGGGCCCATTCAGGTACTATGGCCCTTAAGCAGTGTGACTGGGCCCCCTTACTTATCAGCAGCCTGAGAGGAAATCACTTCCTCCCATAGAGAACACAGAAAGGCGTAGGAGGGAGGTTGTGAGTGAGCCAAACCCCAACACCCAATTTCCTCAGGAACCACACTGGACCCCAGGAAAGTCACCCTCCAGCAAAAGGTAGGAGTGGGTTTTGAAAATGTAAAATTTGTATGTGTGCCAGTATGGCTGTCTGTTTGTTTCAGTATGCCTGTCAATGTATGGGTCTGTGTGTGTGTCAGTATTTCTGTCAGTGTTTGTGTCAGTATGTTTGTCAATGTATGTGTCTCTTTTTGTGTCAATATGTCTGTCAGTGTATTTGTCAGCATGTCTGTAATTGTATGTGTCTATGTGTGTCAGCATGTCGGTCAGTGTATGTCTCAGTAGGGCTGTCAGTGTTTGTGTCTGCCTGTGTGTGTGTCAGTATGTCTGTCAGTGTATGTGTCTGTGTGTGTGCGTGTCAGTATGTCTGTCTGTTTGTCAAGATGTCTATCAGTGTATTGTATGTGTCTGTGTGTGTGTCAGTATGTCTGTTAGTATGTATGTGTGTGTGTGTGTCAGTATGTTTCTCAATGTGTGTTTGTGTGTGTCAGAATGTCTGTCAGTTTATGTATCTGCGTCTGTGTGTCAGTATGTCTGTCAATGTATGTGTTTGTGTGTCAGTATGCCTGACAGTATATGTGTCTGTGTATCTGTATGTGTGTATATGTATGTTTTTATTGTGTATATCTGTGCATCTGTATGTTGTCAGTACGTGTATCCGTGTGTGTATATCTGTATGTGTGTCAGTGCGTGTATCTGTGTGTCTGTGTATCTGCGTGTGTGTCAGTGTTTGTATCTGTGTGTCTGTGTATCTGCATGAGTGTTGTGTATCTATTTTTCTGTATGTGTATATCAGTGATTCTGTATGTGCATCAGCCTGTGTCTGTATTTGCATGTATGTCAGTGTGAGTGTGTATATGTGTCTGTATACCTGCATGTGTGTGTCAGTGTGTATATCTATGCATCTGCATGAGTGTCAGTGTGTATGTGTATCTGTGTGTGTATATCACATGGTGTATGTAGCCGTATATGTGTATTAGTGTATACATCTCAGCACTCAAACACTAACACTTCACACAAATACACCCCTGCATTTAAACTTCAACACTACATACAAACACACTCCTACATTCACACAAACATACTCATATATACACAAACAAATATATTACACTTGTGCATGGATGAAACACAAAAACAAATTAAATGGATAATAGACGGTCAGTTTTGATTCCTTTTTGATTTTGGGTTCTGTTCGTGGCGCCAAAAAACTAAAAATAAGATGACTGGAGGTTTAGGAGAGACAAAGTGTTGATATAAATATATTACACAGGTGCATTCGGTTTCTCCTGAACACATTTATATATATATATATGTGTGTGTATTCTCCTTTATAGTATCCCTGATCAAATAATATTCTTACAATAATTAGTGTGAATTGCTGAGAATTCAAAGTTAATTCAAATGTTGCTGCGATATAGATAAAGTGGAGCTATGTCAGTATATTATATTCTAAAAATGTAATTCATTTTGAATTCACAGCAATTCACACACACACACACATTGACTAGCCCTGATGCTGTGTGTTTCTAACTCTGCTTATTTATAACATTTACTTGTTTATTTATTAAGGAATAAAATAGAATAGTGCATGAATGGGATTGGTATAGAAGACCAAGGGGGTAACATTTGGCATTAGAAAGGTGCAGTTGGCTGAGCTGCTGCCTCTTTGTTGAGGGACTCACGTCACAATCACATCACAATCTTAGTTTGATGAATTCCTTGGCTTTCATTGAACATTGTATAAATTCAGGGTTTCCTGAAGGTCCTAATTCCAATTACTGCTGCCAGGCAAACGAATAAATAAATCCCAGTCCTCCGAGTCTCTGAGTCCCTCTAGTGGTGTGGTCAGGTGACACAGAGAACCTTACCACAGTTATTCATTCTGGTTATTGAGCATATAAAATTAGTGTCTCTCCCTAACAGGAAGCTGTTCTATTTTCATAGCCAGTGATATTACTAAAGGCTTTAAAATAATTCTATTATTATGAAATTAAGAAAAAAAAATGATTTGCAGGCAAAACAAGAAAAAGCAAAACTCACTAAAATGAAGCAATGTTTTTCAACCAGTGGTTGGAGTAACGAACGTGAGTCCTGTCTGGAAAACAAAACGAGTCCGGCAAACTAAAAATGCGAAAGGTTCCAACCAGAAGCAATATCCGAGACAATTAGATTTTAAAGGGACACGCTAAGACCCCAAACCACTACAGCTTAATATAATGGTCTTTGCACCAAGAGGCTGACCCTACATAACTGGAAACATTGCTGTTACCGAGAATTTCGAGATTTCAATTAAAGAACCAAATCAGAAGAATAAAAAAGGTGGCACACAATGGGCCATATATTGCATTACAGTGATGGATAATTCCCCCACCATTTTATTCACAGATTACAGGAGGAAAAAAAAACTGGAGGAGCAATAAAAAAAATGAAAAATCTCTATTTATATATTATATATTTAATAAATATTGAAGTATAGTCATACAATGCGTGTAAAACAAAAATCATCTAGGCTCTCTCTATAATTACAATCCGGGGCAGCAGGAGATCAACAAGGATTGCAAAAACCGTGTGTAAAATAATCCAGTGGATCTTCATATATCCTGAGATGGGGATTGTACCATCCAAGTGGTATACAGCTGGAGCTCTGAGCAGCTCGGCAAATTGTGAGTTAGTTCTCGAAACCATCTATTGTATATCTAAAATATTCATGGGACATATTGCACTATTATGTTTCTTTTAGCTTCTTTTCTTGAGTTTTTTTTGAAAATGTGACCATTATTCCCTCAAATTGTAAGAAAGTATATATATATGTACTGCCCTATAGGGGTATTTTTTTGTCAATCTTTCTTTAATTGAGGCATGTGTTATGGTGGTACAGAATAAAGAGAGGGAGACATGCGGGGGTTATACATGTTGTACACATCATGGCAAATTGCAATATCTCCTAGGACTAACGGCCTCATTTTATATTATATAAACAAGCTTAACTGAGAGAGTACAACATAAAGTAAAAAGGTCAAGGTGATGGACATTCAGCACGATATACATGGCTTAATAACAGGAATAACAGTGCGGAAGCGATTCTTAATATTTCAACATAATTTTTACAAGTTAGCAGTAACAGGCGAGTCACCAGAGGGCAGCAGGTCACCGAGCCAGCCAGTTTAGGCTTTCATATAGGCTTAGGCAATTTTAGCTGCTATCTATGCCAGGTCTTAGGTAGTAGAACAAAATGGCACGCAATTAAACCATTCCTTATGATTATTATATCATGCTTCATTATCATGCTATACCTGAAAAGTGTATTAATGCAAGAACTACGTTGCTAGACAGTAGATTTCAGACTGATCCTTTACAAGTTTTGCTTATGAACTTTGAGCTGAAACAAGTTGCAGGGGTTTATCTACGGCATATATTAAGTTACAGGGCATGTCAGTCACTGGACTGAGAGTCTCCACCTTATGAAATGGTTCATATCTGACTGTGGTTTTTTAAAAAAAAAAAATATTTTCACTTGCAGGTGTGTACATAGAGTGGTGTACTGACATGTGGTAAACTATTAAAGTAACAAGCTCGGCTAAATCAAGCATTTAAAGCGAAACAATATTAAAAGTAGGTCAGGATATAGTTACATGCTAGTGTTGTGTGTTGCTAAAACAAAGAGCATCAGGCATGGCATTACAGGAGAACATCATAGGAGAACAATAAAATGGTGCATGCTAGTCAGCATAACTACACCCATTTTGTGTTATGTAAGTAAAGCATTTAAGATTATAACCGTATGGTAATAATAGAGTGGGAATAGACCCCCTAGTGATACCGGAGAAACTGACGGAAGCCAAGCACAGAGAGATGGACACAGGTTTCTTCAGGAAGGAAGAGATTCTTTATTGGATCACCGATCGGGACTCAGAGGGACTAACGTCACCAAAATACAGCAAGTTCTGAGCCCCGGACAATAGTGCAGGCTCCTTATATAGGCACATAACTCCTCCCATATTAAGCTCCACCCGCACATTCTCTTAACCAATCAACACAAATAAGAATTAACTTCCTGTTTGACCGCATGGCGTGTCCAGCACAATGGAGGAGGGGAATACTATATCCTGTATTCTTGCACATGCTCCGTACACTACTGATCGTATCTTGCCTCGTGCAACCAACTGATCGATACGTCAGCATATGCACGTACACATGCCACGTGGTAATCTCGGCCTACTAAATTTATTTTTACCGAGATTCCACCACATTCCCCCCTTTGATGCCTCTTGATATTTTACAATTACTTGAGGCATCACTTAACCTTGGTTTGCATACACCGCAAGTTACCTTGAACCAGACCAGACTTATCTTATGATGTGAATCTTCAACATTCATCTTCCTGCATTGGTTCTCCCTGATCTAAAGCCGTATATTTATATATTGCCATTATCTGTGCAGCAGCCTTCCTCTCTGCTATATTTTCTATCAGGCTTTGCACAGACCTAACTACTAAGGGTATAAGACACGGTAGGAGTAGACACAACATTAAAATCAGTAGGACTCCACCTACCACTGCCTTAAGCCCTCCAAACCACTCATACCAGCTACCAAACCAACTACTTGGATTGTACCCTTTCCATACCTGAGTAGGCACATGCGCTAGTTTAACCATATGGCTAGTAAGCTCAGCTATTGCTTGCCCTTCGTCATCTATTTGAAGACAGCAATTGCTCAGGTTAAACTTCCCACATACACCTCCCTCTACTGCCAAAAGGTAATCCAAGGCTAATCTATTCTGGTATACTGCTGTCCTCATCCTGGTATTATGCTTCGCTAGGAGATTGAGCGCTTGTGATGTCTCGTTAGTGATAATCTCAACCACCGCCTGTAATCTTATAATACGGTTGAGCATATAAATAGGGGTTCTATAACCAAAGGTACCATCTTCTGCCCACGTGGCTGGCCCATAATAATCTATAATACGCTGGGGAGGCCATTCATTATCTTCCCAGGCGCCTATCTCTATGGGTCCCCTTTTCTTCCTATGATTCACATCATACACTTTAACACCTAAAGTCTCACCTGTTTCAATAGGTAACAAGAAGAAGGATGGTTTGAGCATACCCAACACACATGCCCCTTCCCAGTCCTGTGGCAACTCCGAATAGGCTTTCTTACCACAGATCCAGTACAAATTTGCTGGGGCTTTCCAGGTAGATGTGATGGATAGGTCAAACCACACATCCTTTAAATTGGCGTATCTAGCAAACGGGTTAGATGGTTCTGAGACATTTGAAGCCGACCACCAAGTTGTATTCTTTGTATCATCATCATAAGCTTTTTGCCCTAGACAAGTTAATTCTCCTACAGAAGTATTATACATCATTCCTTTCCTTGCTATGCAAACATAACCTATGATGGAGGTCTTTAATCTCCACTCAGATTTACCTCTAACACTCATATGATAATCGGCTTGTGTAGATATTAGTTGGTCAACTGCCTCAGAACCGGACATTACCTCCTTTGCTTCCCAAGGCCATTGGTCTCCCATGTTAGTACCTCCACACACATAGCAGTTGGTAACATTAAGACTACCGGCAATACTTTCAGCTAAATCGATGAACAGGTTTTTAGCATTATGGGGGATCTTATTATCTATACTCATCTCTTCATAAAAGGAATGGTATACTTGATGAGTTTGGGAGGATACCGTATCAGTCTCTATCCCTATAAATAATACTGTCCCAGGATCTAAACTCGTCCCGTATATCTGAAACCCAAATAAATTGCCATATTTATCTAAGAACTTGTCGGGGTTATTTATAAGTATATGGATGGGATTACATTCCATAGATTTACAATATGGGCTAGTCGGCAACTTAGTCACTATCATGTCTTTGTCTACTGTCTGTCCCCAAGTCGCCCACCCCACACAAGACCAATATGGGCAAAAGTTATAGTCTTTATTTGGGCATCTAGGACTCACATATTTATTTTTACTACTGGGACAAATATATTTATCATTAGACCCATACGTCCTCTCCCATCTAAGATCCCCACATACATTCCACGGCTTTCTACCACTTGATATCGCCTTACATGCATCAAATAGCAGAACACCCGAAGAATGTACGGATTCTAACACCGTCTTATTAATTAGGGTCCCCTGAGGATCTCCATTCCTGAGAGTCAACCAAATTGTACGAGGTTGATACTCTGGACTGAAGCACTTAGGTTCTCCTACTCCTAAATGGCACACACTATAATCTATATTTAGGTATCTACATCTCGATACATCTCCTTTACACTCGTATTGTGAATGCCAAATTAGGGTTTGGGAAATATGGTTACCTGTTCTCGTAGTCTTAATGCATACCTCACAGCTAGGAGTGTCGGTACCTCTACCTTCCTGAATATAAAAACACACACAAATAAACACTATCAAAAGCACATCTTTCGCCGTCATCCTCAGTCTTCGTCCGTGCGATGGCACCTCAGCTTCCAGGAGGTGAGGGCTGCAGGGAATGGAGTTCTGCTCGTCTTCACAGGAGTCCCTTCGAGACTTTCCCTGGCTTATAAACTATACGTCGGTGGGCGGACAGGCTTTATTATGGCCTTCTCACTCACGCACCAAATCCCAAAAATAATAAAATTTGTAATCCACAATAATTCCTCGTTACTCCGACTGAGTAGTGCGTTTTAACCGGATCTTGCAGGGATTCTCTGGATCTGCTGTAACTTGCCAAGAATCGACTGCTGCTGGTTTAACCCTGGAGTGATGTATCCACAGAGTCACTTCGGCTACTTTTATCGCTGTAGGGGTAGACAAAAGAACAACATAAGGACCTCTCCACTTGGGCCCTAACGGTACATTATTCCACTCTTTAATCCATACTTGATCCCCTGGATGATAACTATGAACAGGGGGATAAATATTCACAGGTAATCTATCTTGTACCCATTTCTGTACCTCCTCCATAGTCTTACCCAACTCTACAACCTGCTGCCGGGTAATTCCTTCTCCCAACTGACTCAAATCCCCCCTTAAGTTACCAAGTACGGGAGGTGGTCGCCCATACATGATTTCAAAAGGAGAGAGGCCCATCCTTCTGGTAGGGGTACTGCGGATTCGCAATAGAGCTATGGGTAAGAGAACGTTCCACTTAAGTTGGGTTTCCTGACACATTTTAGCCAACTGGTTCTTAATAGTTCTATTCATTCTCTCTACCTTACCAGAGCTCTGGGGTCTATATGCAGTATGAAGCCTCCACTTTATACCAAGCATATGAGTCAGTTGTTGTAGGCACTGATGAACAAAAGCTGGACCATTGTCCGATCCTATAGAACAGGGTAGTCCATATCGGGGTATTATTTCTCGTAGCAGGAATCTCACAACTTCTGCTTTCTCTGTACGAGTAGGACATGCTTCTACCCAACCTGAATAGGTGCACACAATTACCAGCAGGTAACGATGTCCACCCGATTTAGGCATCACTGTAAAGTCTATTTGTAGATCGGACATGGGGAGTCCCCCCATAAACTGGACTCCTGGTGGCTTTACTGGTCCTTGTCTTGCATTATTTTTAGCACACGTTACACATCTTCGTACAATGGCCTGAGTCAAGTTGGACAATCTTGGTATGTAGAAATGTTTTCTGAGAGATTCTTCAGTACTGTCTCTCCCAGAATGTGTCCCGTTATGATAGTTTTGGACAATTTCTACCGCTAGTGATGCTGGTATGACTATTCTTCCATCTTCTAGCTGATACCACTTGTTCTCCAAATACTTTCCCGGTTCAGTCTTTAACCACTCCTCTTCTTGAGCTGTATAAACTGGAGTCCATTGAGACAGTGGAGTTGGTATTAGAGCAGCTATATGCCCCACATATTCCTGTCTTCCTGATTCAGCGGCACGCTTAGCTGAACTGTCTGCCATCCGATTTCCCTTAGTTACATCACCATCTCCTCTCAGATGCGCTCGACAATGTATGATACCGACTTCTTTCGGCTCCCACACTGCTTCCAATAGTTGTAGGATTTCAGCTGCATACTTGATTTCTTTGCCTTCTGAATTCAGTAGTCCTCTTTCTTTATACAAAGCTCCGTGGGCATGAGTGGTTAAAAACGCATACTTAGAGTCCGTATAGATGTTCACTCTTAAACCTTCAGCCAATTGTAACGCTCGTGTTAGTGCTATTAATTCTGCCTTTTGTGCTGATGTTCCTTTCGCCAGTGGCCGAGCTTCTATCACCTTGTCTATTGTTGTTACTGCATATCCTGCATAGCGGATCCCTTCTTTCACATAACTACTGCCGTCGGTGTAATATTGAACATCGGGGTTCTGGATGGGAAAATCACGAAGATCTGGTCTACTTGAGAATACTTCATCCATTACTTCCAAACAATCATGTTGACTTTCAGTAGGTTGTGGCAAAAGGGTAGCTGGATTTAAGGTGTTTACAGTCTCTAAATGCACTCTTGGGTTTTCACACAACATTGCTTGATACTTGGTCATACGGCTGTTACTAAACCAATGATTTCCTTTGTAATCCCACAACGTCTGTACTGCATGTGGGACTCGTACATAAAGTTCTTGACCCAGAGTGAGTTTATCGGCTTCAGCTACTAGCAGGGCGGCTGCAGCTACGGCTCTTAGACAAGGTGGAAGTCCGCTGGCCACTGCATCCAATTGCTTAGACATGTAGGCAACAGGTCTTTGCCATGATCCCAAGTACTGTGTCAATACTCCCACAGCCATTCTTCTTTGCTCGTGTACATACAGGTAGAATGGTCGTGTGTGATCAGGTAGACCTAATGCTGGGGCACTCATCAAAGCCTTCTTCACATCTTCAAATGCCGTTTGTTGTTCTTGAGTCCATAAGAAGGGGTCGTGCTCTGTACCTTTGATAGCTGCATACAGAGGTTTTGCCAGTATCGCGTAGCTGGGAATCCATATCCTACAGAAGCCTGCTGCCCCCAAGAATTCTCGCACTTGTCTTCTATTCTTGGGTATTGGTATTTGGCACACAGCTTCTTTTCTCTCTGGCCCCATAATTCTTTGACCTTCAGAGATATGGAATCCCAGATATTTGACAGTTGGCAAACACAACTGAGCCTTCTTTCTAGACACCTTGTATCCTGCCTTCCATAGAATGTGTAGTAGATCGTGCGTTGCTTGCTGACAGATTTCTTTTGTAACTGCTGCTATCAACAAGTCATCTACATATTGTAACAATACACACTCTCCTGGGATGGACTCGAAATCCAGTAGATCTTGACTTAGGGCTGAACCAAATAGGGTAGGTGAATTTTTAAACCCTTGGGGCAGTCTTGTCCAAGTCATTTGGCGTTTTGAGCCCGTTACAGCGTTCTCCCATTGGAAAGCGAAAATACATTGACTTTCTGCGGCAATTCGGAGGCAAAAGAAGGCATCTTTAAGGTCTAAGACTGTAAAGTAAGTAGCCCCGCCCGGAATTAAAGCAAGCAGGTTATATGGATTGGGTACAACTGGATGTATACTAACAACCGCATCATTGACTGCTCTCAAGTCCTGCACAGGTCGATACTCATCTGTACCGGGCTTTTGAACAGGCAGCAATGGGGTGTTCCAGGGGGAAGTACAGAATTTTAGGATACCATACCGTATGAACTTATCCAGATAGGATTGAATGTTCTTCTTGGCCTTCTGCGGAATGTGGTATTGTCTTAGGCTCACTGGATAAACCCCAAGTTTTAGTTCAATTTTTATAGGTGGAATATTGCGGGCCAGTCCTGGTGGGTTGTTCTCTGCCCAAACTCCTGGTATGTTGAATAAGGATTCATCACTCCTAGGGTTTTGGATAGTCAACGCTGTATAAAGTCGCCACTCTTCTTCCTTTGGTACGGATAATGTCATAATACCTGAAGGTCCATTAAACTTTAAGGATGTTGTTCCATTTGGTAGGAACGTAATCTGCGCTTGTAACTTAGATAGCATATCACGTCCCAGCAATTGGACTGGACATTCAGGCATATAAAAGAATTGATGTTTTACTACGTGGCCTCCCAATGTACAGACTTTTAAGAACCGGTTTTTCAGCACTTCTTCCAGTTGCTCCTATCACAGTAATAGTCCTTCCAGATGGAGGAGCAACTAGATTAGTCACCACTGAATGTTCAGCACCAGTGTCGATCATGAACGCACTCCTTTTTCCCCCTATTGATACATCGACCATAGGCTCCGCTCGACCAAGGGGGATGGAGCCCGGTCGGTATCAATAGTCCTCCATGACCGTGTCAGCCAATCCTACAAAGTCCCTACCTTCTCTATCGCGGGACCTTTGCGCTGCTGGAATATACCTGTCTTCCCTAACACTTCCTCTGTTCCCATTATTCCCTCTATTACCATTACTCCCTCCGGGGCCTCCTCTACCTCTCGCTCTGCCTCTAAAGTTTCCGTAGCCTGCCCTGGGTAGGTCTCTCTCGTACTGCTCTCTTTGCGGACATTCGTTCCTCCAATGCCCTTCTTCCTTGCAATACGCGCATTGATTCCTACTCAAAGGCTCCCTATTCCATCTACTATCGCCTCTATCTGGGCCCCGTCTATCTACGCCTGCGATCGCTACCGCTAGCATATCAGCCTTTTTACGCATCTTGCGCTCTTCCTCTTTCTTACTTTCTGTTTCCCTATTCATATAAACCTTATTCGCTACCTCCATTAGTTGGGTGATTGACATACCTGCGAACCCTTCTAACTTTTGTAGCTTGCGCTTAATATCTCCGTAAGCTTGGCTGACAAAGGCGGAGTTCACCATTCGGGAATTATCTGCGTCTTCCGGATTAAAGGGGGTATACAAGCGGTATGCCTCCAATAATCGGTCATAAAAGACACTGGGCGCTTCATCGCTTTTCTGAATCACCTCAACTGTCTTCGACATGTTAATAGCTTTCTTTCCTCCGGCTTTCATGCCAGCAATTATAGCGTCTCTATAGGCTCTGAGTTGAACCATATCAGCACCATTTACATTCCAATCGGGATCGGTGTTGGGATAATGTGTTGCGGCCCATGCTGATGGATTGGCTTGGTTTAAAGTACGGGCTTTATCCTCTAGTGCTTTAATGGCCGCTTGATTAATTCTTGTCCTTTCCTCATTGTTGAATAAAGTCATTAATAACTGCTGGCAATCAGCCCATGTCGGGTTATGTGTCTGTACTATTGAGGTGAACAGATCAGTCATAGCTTGTGGTTTCTCGGTGTACGAGGAATTGTGGGTCTTCCAGTTTAAAAGATCGGTTGTAGTGAATGGGACATATACGAAGACTGGGTCAGCGTGTGCCATTTGACCTGCGGCATCGATATAGGCCGACCCAGGATTCAGACGAAGAGGCATCTGATAGTGTTTTAATTGTTGGGCACCGGTCAACTGTCGGGTCTGTATGGGGCTACGTGGAAGGGCGTCAGTCATGGGTTCCAGTCGGGGAGAAATAGGGTATGGGGATGTGGGAGCTTGGTTTTGGGAAAAGGTTGTAAATAAAACACTTCGAGTCGAGCTAGATGAAGCTTGACCGGAAGTCTGAAGTGGCGCCAAATCAGGATATTCGTTTTTAATGGGGGTTGGTTCTGATTCCGGAAGGGGAGATTTAGTACGAGGGGGGGTGGATCCTGTACTGGAGGAGGAAGCGGAAGTGGATGGGGGTAATGAGGGGAGGGTTGCAGGACTTCCTGCATTTGCGTCACTTCCTCTTAACGGAAAGTAAGGGGGCGGCAAAGGGATCTCGGACTCAGGGGGCGTGTCCAAAATGGGCCTAACACCAGTCCTAGTGGACAAACAAGTCCTAGCTACCATGAGGCGACACTGCTCCTCGTGGCATGTCTGGAGCCATTTTGGCGAGTCATTTACGGCCTGTCTCCAACAATCAATATAAGGAAACTGGCCGTAAAGTTCAGGCCTACCTGATACAGCCACGTGTAAGCGCTGTACCAGAGTTGGATCCAAACTGCCACGTGGCGGCCATGCCGCAACCAAAGTAGGCCACTCCCTAGTACACAAAGTGACCAAACGTACAGGAGACATCTTAACCCCAAAATCACAAGTTTTGAATCCCTTTTTAAAATTCTTCACCATACAACCTAAGGGATCCGGAATCGTTGACTGCGACGCACCCATACTTAACAATGGAACGTCGTCGACAACGAATACTATACACGCGTACTATTCAACAGTCACACCCGTTTCCTCTGGCAACAGCACCACGTGATACGGTTACCAAGTGAAACGTACACAATAACAATAAACACTCAGGGAATTCCCGTACACACACAGCTGTTACACCAGTCACTAGATAATCAATATTATGCCCTTTGGCGTAACTATACAGTCACCCACGCTATAATTCTCTATATACGAATTACCCGTCTATAACACACCCCAGTAACATCGTCTTTTACAAATAGCGGTTACAGTACGGTTAGCATAGGTCAAAGCACAAGTTAAGATCACAATACAATTATTAGTGGTTATGGTGTTAAACATGCAATAGACGACAATGATTAGTACTTATATACAGTGTCAGTAAATATACAGGGTTATGGTACCGTGCACTATAATACAGCAACACACTATTAACACTCTCGCTAGACGGCTGAGCTCGCGCTATCTAACAAGATATACACTTTACTAAACAATCTTTAACACATTTACAATTCCCAACTAAACTATTGGCCAGTACCTTGAATGGACTACCTAAAACTATATACACCCGTTTTGGTTAGCCACACTGCCCAATCACCACATATAGCGAGCTAGAGAACCGAATTTACACAGGCGCCTCTTAGTCGCACTATCAAAAGTCTAGTGGGTTCCAAATTTACACGCCTTCCCACTTAGCCCAGATAGGTTGAGAGCTAGCGAACCGAATTTACACAGGCGCCGCTTAGTCTCCCGGTCCCTCCGACCTAGCGAACAAAATATACACCCTAGAACGCTAGTCTAGACAAGACACCGGTGTCCGGCTAGGGCTATTTACACCAGGACCCCGCCTGACTAACAAAATCAAACGGTCTGACTAAAGAGCGTTCGATCGAGCGGTGCGCCTTCGCTCCTTCCCTCCGACAGAGGGGGCAGATACACAGATTCAAAACCCCTTTGGGCCTACCGCACAATCGGTATACCCCTAGTGGGTCCTGCCGTCTAAAACAGCAGTTGTCTTACCTCCTCGTTCCTGAACCTGAGTTCACACTCATCGACGGGGACACCCCAGCACTTCTCACGTAGAGGCCGATGATCTCCTGGACAACGGACCAGTGGCGCCGAGACGAAGGGAGGTCCACGCAGAAGTTCAGGGGTGCAGCCGTAGAGAACGTGGGCAAAGATAGACCGTCTCACGCCTCTGCCTCTCAGCTACCGTTGAACGATGAGCTTCCCGGCCAATGCACCAAATGATACCGGAGAAACTGACGGAAGCCAAGCACAGAGAGATGGACACAGGTTTCTTCAGGAAGGAAGAGATTCTTTATTGGATCACCGATCGGGACTCAGAGGGACTAACGTCACCAAAATACAGCAAGTTCTGAGCCCCGGACAATAGTGCAGGCTCCTTATATAGGCACATAACTCCTCCCATATTAAGCTCCACCCGCACATTCTCTTAACCAATCAACACAAATAAGAATTAACTTCCTGTTTGACCGCATGGCTTGTCCAGCACAATGGAGGAGGGGAATACTATATCCTGTATTCTTGCACATGCTCCGTACACTACTGATCGTATCTTGCCTCGTGCAACCAACTGATCGATACGTCAGCATATGCACGTACACATGCCACGTGGTAATCTCGGCCTACTAAATTTATTTTTACCGAGATTCCACCACACTAGGAGACCCCATGCATACTGTGTCAGCCGGGTTAAACTGATGAGATACACGGTGGTTACCATAATGAGTCTCTTAAAGCATGACACAGTCCAGTTAGATCTGCAGTCCCATAGGAGTGAGCAGCCAGGCCTTCAGGGTCCTCGGTTAGATATTAAGGGGTGGTCTGCCTTTGCCGGTCGGTCCGCCAGGTGTGTGTGGTGGAGGGTTCAGGGAAGCTTCCATATCAGCCTATCCCTCTGCTGGGCATCTTGGGTGTAAGCCCCTGGTAGTCTTGGCGAGTGGGTAGGGGTCGTCTGTGACGTCTGGCTCCACCCCGGCTCCAGGCCTTGTTCTTGGTCAGCATCCTTGGGCCACTGACTCGGTTTCTCCTTGAGGCCGGGTCTCTCCCTTTGTGGGCGTCTCGGAGGGGCCTTTTGTTCATCCGCCGCCTGCGGCGTGCGGCCCTCCGGCGTGGTGGCCGATGCCGCGGAGGGGGTTCCCTCACGACCTTTGGCCTGGACGGGCTTTTGGTGCAGGTAACGTTCGCTTGGCGTTTTGCTTCGCCCGTGGTGGGGCCTTGTCGCTTTCTGTGACCCCTGGTCTCTGTTGCTTCTGTGCGGGGCATTTGAAGGGCCCTCTGCTCCAGCTTTTCCCAGAAGCGCCGGAATATGGCGTCCAGGCGCTCGGATAGAGGCCGAGAGGGTAGCTGTCTGCTAGCACCGCCATCCGACGCCATCCTGCCATCGAGGTGGTCTGGTAATGCAGGCGTGTATGGCGGTTCAAGTGCCGGCTCGGTGCGGACCGGGATAACCGGTGAGGTAAGTCGAGTAGGTAGGCGTCGGGAGAGCGGCCGTCCCCCCCGCGCCTGGCGTGAGTGTAGGCCTCATAGTGCCGCCGAGCAATTTCGAGCGAGGTATCCACAAGTGTGGCATTGTTGCCGAGGTCGCGATTTGCTTCACTGCTTGACAGCCCTCGGGTGACCAGTTTCAGGGCCTTTTGTGCGGATATCGGAGCTTAAATCGCCGGTAAGTGCAGGAGCTCTTGCTGCCTGCGTCCACTCTGCTCGGCGGTCAGGCCCCGCCCCCTATAGGGGTATTTTATAACACGGTTTGATCCATACTATTTTGCGCGGTCAATCACTTGTTGTTTTGTTATAAATATGTTAATGTAGTTATTTTTTTTTTACTGTTACTTTTTCCCCTCTATTGCTTACGTCTAACTTGATTTGTAAATAAAATCAATATTAAAGTGGCACTATCATCACTCCCCTGAAAAATTTGTATTTCATAAGATAGAATCTACATGAAATAATCATTGTGACTGTGTTGGAATTTGACACGCCAAAGTACAGCAATGATTTTGGCTCTAGTTGGCACTTCTAAAGAGGACTCGCAAGAAGAAGATGGCTTCACCCTCGAGGGACAAATTTCAGGTAAGTAGAACTCACCTTTACTTGCCCCGCTGTCACCTGCCCCAGAGCAGCAATGTCATCGTTGGCGGTCTTTGCTGATACGATTACAGTGCCGTTTTTAGTCATCAATCAAGTAACAGCAGAATTCAGAATCACAAAAGAAAATAAACATGTTCAGCATTGGTTTGTGATTTGGGTACATTGCTTCTCGAAGTTTGGGATTTGACCGACCAAACTGGTCATATTTAATTGGCAATTGGAAGTATTTAATTGGCCTGAGATCATCTTTCAGATGATCTCAGAAGAGGCAAGAATACGGTCACAGTGAGACCCGGACGTCACTGCATAAAAGGTGAGTTTAATTATATCACTTTACTTTCTAAACATTATAATATTATAATTATCTACATGTATTTAAAATATTAACGTGTTCCTTTACGAAAAATATACAAATGTCACATCCACACATCACACAAACATCAACATCCTGCGACATTCCTACAAAGAATACAAAAAACACGTGACAGGGAGAGCATAACGACAGGCAAACACAAAACCAACTGTTTATTAAAATAGCTCAGCTTCTTGTAAAGTTATTTTTATTAAAATCAGTAAAATTCAATTAATTACAAGAATATATTTCACAGAATGTTACTAGAGGAAGCAGAATATCAGGGTGATATATTGTCCCCGAAGAAGGCAATATATAATCTGAGCACAATGGCTGAGGCCGCGTGTGCTATATTGACTAATACGGATCCTTAGCCACTAAATATATGAGTCTTGTTTACTCTTCATCATTCACTACAGACAAAGAGCTATTAAAAGTAATTACATCATGTTCCTCTAGAATTCTAAATAATTCATGAAAGGTATTGCTAAGGCTTTCGCAAAATGTGTAATTTTTGGGTTGTTTTTGCAGTCAGGATTTATTAGACTTGGCTTAGTGGACGCATTACAGAAGCAGATTGAGGACATCACTCCAACTCTAGGACATTGGGATAAATTGTTACCCATTTAATATGTTTTATATACACGCTGTTCATAAAGCCGACTATATAATAAATATTTAAAGGACACTCCAAGCACCATATCCATTACAGAGTGTTCTAGCAGTTATGTTGCCAGGAAGATGCAAACTTACTTTTTAATATGTTTCGGTTTTGGTTTTCATTTTCTTGCAGACTTTCTTGCACCCAATCTCCACCACTAGTCAATGACACCATATGTGGAAGTCCCCAGTGCCCAATTAGTTGTTTAAGTACTTTATTGTGCAGGCGAACCAAACATCCACCTTCAGTCAGAAAACCCAGTTTTAGGGTCCTGTCTGTTGGGCCTGCCATCCCGACTTTCTTCCTGGTGTCCGTGTTTTGGAAACACTACGGAACTGTTCCTAGAAAGCATAGGACCATACAGAATGTGCTGAAACAGTGCTCCCTGCGTGGTCCATCCTTGGTGGACAGATCTGCTTGAATGGCAGGCGGTCTGGTATGTATACACACCCGACTGACCTGACAGTTCTTAGACCGGACCTGCCACCTTGCCTGGTGGGTCTGCACCTACTTGTGTCAATGACCCACCCCTTTTACCCTACCACGAGTTTTGGATATATGTGGTATAAACATGCCCAACCAAATCTCATGGAACAGTGCTGCCTGCATAAATGTGCTGAGAGTAGCTCTTCCAAGTAATGGAGACTGACCTGAAAAGTGTCAACAAACTGTTTCTGCATCGTAACCACAACAATAAACTGCATTTATTTGCATATTTGTGTAAGAGGTATATACGTACTAATCAGCCATCTCATTAAAACCTTCTGCCTAATATCATCTAGGCCCCCCTTGTGCTGTCATAACAGCTCTGATATGTCAAGGCATGGACTCCACAAGACCTCTGAATGTGTCCTGTGGTGTTTGGCACCAAGACATTTGAAGCAGATTTTTTAATTCTTGCAAATTGTGAGGTGCAGCCTCCATGGATTGGATTTGTTGTTCCAGCACATCTCACAGATACTGGACTGGACTGAGATCTGAGGAATTTGGAGATCAAGGCAACACCTTGAACTCTTTGTCATGTTCCTCAAACCATTCCTGAACAGGCTTTGCAGTGTGGTAAGGTGCATTATCCAGCTGAAAGAAGCCAAGAACACAATTGCCATGAAGGGGTGTAATGCGGGCTGCAACAATCTCTAGGTAGGTGATTTATATCAAAGTAACATCCACATTAATTTCCGGACCCAAGGTTTTCCCATCAGTACATTGCCTTCTTCCCATTGTGCATCCTGCTGCCATCTGTTCTCCAGGGAAACTACACACATATCCATCCAACTCATCTAAAAGAAAACATGATTCATCAGACAAGGCAACCTTCTTCCATTGCTCAAGGTAACCTTCTTCCATTGCTCACGGACTCATTGAAGGCCCTTTCAGTGGTGGACAGGGGTCATCATGGGCACTCTGACTTGTGGTGTCAAAACACACAGTGCCACAGACAAGTCAGAGTGAACTGGTGTAAGGGTCATGTGCATCCAAGGTTTATTGATGTACATGGAGAGCAAAGGCTAACCAGTTTAGTCCGATCACAAAGAAGAGCTACTGTAGTTCAAATTGCTGAAATTGTATGCAGGCCATACAATTTCAGCAATTTGAACTACAGTAGCTCTTCTTTGTGATCGGACTAAACTGGTTAGCCTTTGCTCTCCATGTACATCAATAAACCTTGGATGCACATGACCCTTACACCAGTTCACTATTTGTCCTTCCTTGCTCCACGTTTAGTAGTTACTAACCACTGCATAACAGTAACACCCTACAAGTCTTGCCATATTGGAGATGCTCTGACCCAGTTGTCCAGCCATCACTATTTGGACCTTGTCAAAGTCACTCACATCTTTTCACTTGCCCGTTTTTCGTGTTTCCAACACATGAAATCCAAGAATTGACTGTTTGGTTATTGTCTGATATATTCCCCCTCCTGACAGGTGCCATTGTAACAATATAATCAATGTTATTCACTTCACCTGGCAGTGGTGTTAATGTTGTGGCTGAACAGTGTAATTTAAGTGTTAATTTAATAAGATTTCCAAATTATTCAAGATTTTTCCAACGACCGTCTTCGTAAGAAGCCCAGGAAGGTGGGCAAAATGTGTCACACAGACGTCATTGGAGAGGCGGACCCAGAAGTCATCACGTGAGCGGGACGTTCAAAGGCCGGTAGTGACTGTGACTGTGGAGTTTCTATTTGATGTTTATATCCTTTTATGTGGGCAGCTTTACCAGCCAGACCCACCACTTACTACACTTACTAAGTAAGAGTTTTTAACCACTTTTTTACAATAAACTATTGAAGATACTATTCAATTAAGGGTCTTTGCCTTTCTATCCTGTATCACACAGAATCGTTTGGTTACAGAGAATACACCATACAACTCTCATATACGCAGTGTGGGATTTTCCCTCTCAAGTGGAGCATTGCAAACCCCTTTACAATATATCCAGATAATCTGCACTATATCATTTTTTGTTCATTTACAGATTTACCATCACCAGTATTAGCGTGCTTTTTTGGTAATATTGGATAAACAATTATCCTAATATTCAGGCAGGCAAATAATATAGGATGGAGGGGTAGAAAGTACCAGCTCGTACCAAGATAAAGGAATGGACAAAATACTAGGAATAAACAAGGGAAATAAACCCTACCTAGGAAGTGGTCTCCAAATACTGAGCTAAAGTCGTATGGTAGAACACTGTCTATCCCTCAGTATAAATACCTCGAGAGGACAAGGGACATGGAGAACTGATACTGCCCACAACAAATAACAGGATTCCCAACTAATGGGAACAAACAGTAGGCGGTTAGGCTTGCAAAGATCAGTACACACACCTCGGCACCGCACGGAGCTAGTGCCTACCTGCACCTAGAGTTCCTCAACCAATAACACTTAAAAGTGCATAATGCTCCCTAGATGTGAAACAAAGTGAATAAGAAAGAACGCCCGACGTGCGTTTCGGCATATAGCTACGCCATTGTCAGGGGCAGAATAAACATACCTTTAGTCTGTGTTAAAGCGGCACTGTCATGCCGAACTTACCTTTCCTCAATCTCTTCCTCTTCTCCGCCTCTCTCAGGATCTGTTATTCTTTTCTTCCATTCTTCTTTAGTTTTCTTTAAAATTATAAGACAAAGTAGGGACTCTTTGCCTTATGGAGGATTCCTCCGCTTGACCAGCTCTGACCAGCGGAGGAGCAAAGTGTGCTTCATTTCCGCTGGTCAGAGCAATTTTCCCATGATCCCTAGCTTTCCTCCCTGTTCCCACAATACTTCCTGTCAGTATTGCCGAAAGTCCTGTCACTTAGACAGAACGCCGGCAAAACTGCCGAATTGCATCCTAACAGAATGAGAAGAGTTTCTCCATTGGTGTTAGGTTCTAATGAATGAAACTCCGATCCTATTCATTGCTGTGGCTGCATCTTGCAGCCGCTTAGTAGATAACTCCCTAATTCCCACGGTATCAGGGAGCTATCTACTAAAAGGCTGAAAGACCTGAATTGGTCTTGAAGCCAAATGTACTAATACTAAGTAAAGATTACTTAGTATTAGTAAATAATATGCCCCTACTCGCTATACCGCGAGTAGGGGCATGTCTAGTAAGCAGTGAGCAGCCTGTGGCTGCTCACTGTAAAAAAACAACAACAAAAAAACACCTAATAACCCCCCCCACCCCCCCCGCGCGGGGGTTAAAGATGGGGGGACCTACTGTCCTCCCCCCTGGCCCCCACCCCTGCGCGGTGGGTGGGGGCCCTAATAAAACAATAAGGGGGGGGCAGGGCCGGTGCAAGGATTTTTGGGTACATAGGCGAAGATGCATTTTTCCGCCCCCCCCCCCTCTAAAATTAACATCTTCACCTATGTGCCTCCTAACCAGCCCCTCCCTCTTCCCCGTCCCTTAGTGTTCCTCTCCCCTCCCCCTCCCCCTCCTTTCCCTGTCCCTTGGTTTTTCTCTCCCCTCCCCTCTCTGTCCCTTGGTTTTTCTCTCCCCCCACCCTCTTAGCGGTCACACTCCCATTCCTGGTGTGCCTCCTACCTGTCTTGTAGCGTTGCGGAGCAGACCCTCTACAGGAGCTTCAGTTTTCTGTACCTGGCTGGATTGACAGGGAGTGCTCTCTCAGTGAGCACCTCCTCTCAGTCTGGCCAGGTACAGGAAACAGAAGCTCCTGTACTGCGCTCCGCTCCGCTCCGCCACGCTACACTCAGTGGTGTATACACACACTAACAGCCACACACACTTAATGACAAACACACAGACGTCACTGATCTGACACACACTCATTCATTGACAGACACACACTCAATCACAAACATACTATCACTGATTTGACAGACACTCACAAACACACACTCATACACTGACAGACACACACATTCATACAATCATTCACAGACACATACACACATACACAGAAACACTCACAGACAAACACATACACAGACACACACTCACACATACACATACAGACACACACTCACAAACAAGCACATACAGACACACACTCACAGACAAACACATACAAAGACAAACACACACACAAAGACAAACACATACACACACACTGACAAACACATACACACACTGAAAGACACATACACACACACTCACAGACACACACTCACACTCACAGACAAACACATACACAGACACACACACTCACAGACACACACACACTCACACATACACTTTCAGACACACACAAATTAATAATAATATCCACCCAGCCTCCCTACCTGGAGAGCTGGTGTGGATGTGTCCCTGGGGTCCAGTGGGGCTTCAGTGCGGCGGGCGGCAGCGTTCTAATGAGAGGCGGCGAGGGAGCTCTAACCTGTCTGCTCTGCTCCCTCGCGGGCTGTCTGTTGATGCCGGGAGCCGGAATATGACGTCATATTCCGGCTCCCACAGAATCAGCACACAGCGCGCGAGGGAGCAGAGCAGACAGGTTAGAGCTCCCTCGCCGCCTCTCATTAGAACGCTGCCGCCCGCCGGGGGTCCAGAAGGTGACCTGGCAGGAGGGAGCGCTTCCCTCCTGCCGGTCACCGAAATCTTGCGCCCCCAGAGCCGGTGCGCCCTAAGGCGGCCGCCTGTGCCGCCTTATGGACGCGCCGGCCCTGGGGGGGGGGGGACCTACTGTCCTCCCCCCCGGCCCCCACCCCTGCGCGGTGGGTGGGGGCCCTAATAAAACAATAAGGGGGGGACCTACTGTCCTCCCCCCCTGGCCCCCACCCCTGCGCTGTGGGTGGGGGCCCTAATAAAACAATAAGGGGGGGACCTACTGTCCTCCCCCCCTGGCCCCCACCCCTGCGCTGTGGGTGGGGGCCCTAATAAAATAATAAGGGGGGGGGACCTACTGTCCTCCCCCCCTGGCCCCCACCCCTGCGCTGTGGGTGGGGGCCCTAATAAAATAATAAGGGGGCGGGACCTACTGTCCTCCCCCCCTGGCCCCCACCCCTGCGCTGTGGGTGGGGGCCCTAATAAAATAATAAGGGGGGGACCTATTGTCCTCCCCCCCTGGCCCCCACCCCTGCGCTGTGGGTGGGGGCCCTAGTAAAATAATAAGGGGGGGAGGACCTACTGTCCTCCCCCCCTGGCCCCCACCCCTGCGCGGTGGGTGGGTGGGGGCCCTAATAAAATAATAAGGGGGGGGACCTACTGTCCTCCCCCCCTGGCCCCCACCCCTGCGCTGTGGGTGGGGGCCCTAATAAAATAATAAGGGGGGGACCTACTGTCCTCCCCCCCCCGGCCCCCACCCCTGCGCGGTGGGTGGGGGCCCTAATAAAATAATAAGGGGGGGACCTACTGTCCTCCCCCCCTGGCCCCCACCCCTGCGCGGTGGGTGGGGGCCCTAAATGACCCCCCCCCATCAAGGTGACTAGGGGTCCCAAGCCCCTAGTCACCCCCCTCCCCCACCCAAAACATTCTATCCCCTACCTACCCCCTCCCCTTAAAAATAGTGAGGGGGGAATAAAATAACTAACCTGTAAAAAAAAAAAATTAAACTTACCATTTGACGTCTTCCTTTTTCTAAATTCTTCTTTCTTCAGCCCCCAAAAAAGCCAAACAAAAATCCATCATAACCGTCGCACTTAAAAAAAAAAAAACGAGCGCAAAAAAAAAATTAATCCATGTTCACCCATGGAGGGCACGCCGCGTACTGAGCTCCGCAGGGCGGGTCAAGGCCTTGCCCCTCCCTGCAATTAGGCTTAGAACACATTGATTGGTTGGTTTAAGCCAATCAGAGTGCTCTGTGTCATTTTACACAGAGTGGGAAAATTCAAAAGAACTTTCCCACGCTGTGTAAAATGACAGATCACTGTGATTGGATGGTTTTCAAGCCATCCAATCACAGTGCTCTGTGTCATTTTACAAGCGTGGGAAAATTCCAAAGAACTTTCCCACGCTTGTAAAATGACACAGAGCACTGTGATTGGATGGATTTCAAGCCATCCAATCACAGTGCTCTGTGTCATTTTACAAGCGTGGGAAAATTCCAAAGAATTTTGTGTAAAATGACACAGAGCACTCTGATTGGCTTAAACCAACCAATCAGTGTGTTCTAAGCCTAATTGCAGGGCGGGGCAAGGCTTTATAAGCCTTAACCCGCCCTGCGGAGCTCAGTACGCGGCGTGCCCTCCATGGGTGAACATGGATTAATTTTTTTTTGCGCTCGTTTTTTTAAAGTGCGACGGGTATGATGTATTTTTATTTGGCCTTTTTGGGGGCTGAAGAAAGAAGAATTTAGAAAAAAGAAGACGTCAAATGGTAAGTTTAATTTTTTTTTTACAGGTTAGTTATTTTATTCCCCCCTCACTATTTTTAGGGTGAGGGGGGTAGGTAGGGGTTAGAATGTTTTGGGGTGGGGGGGGGTGACTAGGGGCTTGGGACCCCTAGTCACCTTGATGGGGGGGGGTCATTTAGGGCCCCCACCCACCGCTCAGGGGTGGGGGCCAGGGGGGGGAGGACAGTAGGTCCCCCCCCCTTATTGTTTTATTAGGGCCCCCACCCACCGCGCAGGGGTGGGGGCCAGGGGGGGAGGACAGTAGGTCCCCCCCCTATCTTTATTTAGGGCCCCCACCCACCGCTCTGGGGTGGGGGCCAGGGGGGAGGACAGTAGGTCCCCCCCTTATTATTTTATTAGGGCCCCCACCCACCGCACAGGGGTGGGGGCCAGGGGGGGAGGACAGTAGGTCCCCCCTTATTATTTTATTAGGGCCCCCACCCACCACGCAGGGGTGGGGGCCGGGGGGGAGGACAGTAGGTCCCCCCCCCTTATTATTTTATTAGGCCCCCACCCACCGCACAGGGGTGGGGGCCGGGGGGGAGGACAGTAGGTCCCCCCCCTTATTGTTTTATTAGGGCCCCCACCCACCGCGCAGGGGTGGGGGCCGGGGGGGAGGACAGTAGGTCCCCCCCCTTATTGTTTTATTAGGGCCCCCACCCACCGCGCAGGGGTGGGGGCCGGGGGGGAGGACAGTAGGTCCCCCCCCTTATTTTTTTATTAGTGCCCCCACCCACCGCGCAGGGGTGGGGGCCAGGGGGGAGGACAGTAGGTCCCCCCCCCTTATTACCATTTATTTTTTTACAGTGAGCAGCCACAGGCTGCTCACTGTTTAGTAGACATGCCCCTACTCATGGTATAGCGAGTAGGGGCATTGGGGAGATTTTAATCTCCCTTGTGCTATTATGGGGGTCATATTGACCCCCATAGAGTGAGGGGGGGATCTGGGGGGCTTATGAAGTGGTGGGGAGCACAGCTCCACACCGCTTCTGTCTTTACATATTACAAGGAGGGAGCTGCACGCCGGTAGCTCCCTCCTTGTAATAAACTGAACGAACAAACGAACACTGATACACAGTGTTAGTTTGTTCATCTGATTTTTTCTATTCATTCATTCGTTTGTCTAATGAATGAATGAATAGATGAAATTCCCGTTCGCATGTCCAGGTGTTTCACTGGGCATGTGAGGGAATCTCACAGTCTGTGTAGTGTGGGTAGATGACGTGTCCCACAGGGACTTCACCTACCCACACAAAGATGGCGGCGCCCTGAATAAAGATCGGGGCAGAAGATACAGATTTAAAAATAGGTAATCTGGGGGGCTTAGGGGCATTTGGGGGTGACTAGGGGGTCAATTGGATGTAGTGGAGGCGGGAGGGGGGGGGGTTAAAAAAAAACGGGATTCGGCATGACAGTGCCGCTTTAAATAAATTGGTTTGCTATATTTATGGGTTACCCCCTACTAACCAAGTCTAGGTGACCTTCCTTGGGACAGGAGGTGGGACGTTGGTGTCCGTTCCCACTCACTGGCTAACAGTGTGTGTGGGCAGGAAACCTATGTAGCCCCCAGTCTCCTATCCTTTCTGGATTTTCATTATAACACAGGCTTCTAGTAGCCTTATATGTCATTAAAGAATACTGGCCAATATGATGGCATGGGGAATTCTGCATTTACTGAGGCAAAATTTATAATGAAACAAAAGTAGATTTTCCTATAAACCCCCCAAAATAATTAAACCTTAATAGTAAAAACATAATAGTTGGTGCTGCGATATGAAATCAATATTCATAAACTTTGATTCCTACACTAATTCCCCTGAACAGATCACTGGGATTTAGTAAAAACTCATTTTAGCTCAGCAAATTATTTCACATATTCATTATTCATATTAAAGCTCAAATTACTGTGAAACAGATTTATCCACCAATACCCTTTGCACTCGTTATTGCAAAAAGAATTAAAAAAAGCAAAATAAAAATATGAAATCCAAAGATGTTTTTACTAACCAGCGAAATATAAGAGTAAATAATAAACCATACTAGGAGAATACCTTGTTTCTTTTTTGTTAGGCTGCTCAAAACGTAATTCCACAGATGGTTTAAAAACACAGCTTCCATGATGCTTTGTCATTCTAAAGGCATACAAAGCATCATGGGAGTTGTAGTTCTACAACATCTGGGGAAGTAACCTGTGTGCACCCCTGCTCTAAAAGAACGACTCTGAAAATGGCAAGTTCCGTTTCCTTTGGTAACCACTCATTATGGCTTATGGGTGGTCCAGTCCAACCTGTCTGGAGACTGTATCCTTGTCTTAATCAAAATCGAGAAATAACAAAGAATATTGCCTAGATTGATAAAGAGTAATAACGTAGATAATGGAGTTGGGAATTTTAAGGGGTAATGGCCAAGTGAACATAGGTAAAATATATAAGGACCATTTCATTCATAGAACCACAACATCTGATTGTACCGCTTATTTTACAGTTTATTGTTTACAGATTATTGCACAGTTTATTATTTACAGATTATGTTACCTGTTACTGTTTAAAGATTATGTTACATTTTATTGTTTACAGATTATTGTACTGACCATGAGAAGTCAATAGCCAAAGGCTAGCCAGGAAAAGGGACATGTGTGAGTGAGGGGAGTGTAGATTCAGGGCAGGGGAGGTCTTGAGTGAGCAACAGGGGTGGAGCCCAATGTTTAGCATGGAGTTAATGTTGGGCCAGTTGTGAGGCCGGTTTGTGTATAGGACGAGGTGGGAGGGCAGGTGCCCAGGATCAGCAGGAATGTTTGACAAGGGTGTTGAGTTGGTAATGTTTATGGTTACATTATGTTAATGTATGGTGTTTAATAAACTAATGTTATTTATTGATATTAATAAAGCTGTGGCCTGTTTGTCACCATCAATGTCTTGCGTCTGTTATGAAGGTAAGCTAATAAATGGGTATCCACATCTACACGGTCCCCACTACCTTAACACATGCTTATTTTGCAGCTTTTTGTACAGTATGTTTCCAGTGTGAGCTTCTCTATCTTAGCTCCCTGTCAATCATTGTTATAAGCTCTGCCCTTTACACCTGGCAGTCAGTATAGAGAGAGCCATCCCATCTTAGCTCCCTGTCAGTCATTGTTATAAGCTCCGCCCATTACACCTGGCAGTCATTATAGAGAGAGCCACCTCCATCTTAGCTCCCTGTCAATCATTGTTATAAGCTCCGCCCTTTACACCTGGCAGTCATTATAGAGAGAGCCACCTCCATCTTAGCTCCCTGTCAATCATTGTTATAAGCTCCGCCCTTTACACCTGGCAGTCAGTATAGAGAGAGCCGCCTCCATCTTAGCTCCCTGTCAATCATTGTTATAAGCTCCGCCCTTTACACCTGGCAGTCAGTATAGAGAGAGCCGCCTCCATCTTAGCTCCCTGTCAATCATTGTTATAAGCTCCGCCCTTTACATCTGGCAGTCAGTATAGAGAGAGCCACCTCCATCTTAGCTCCCTGTCAGTCATTGTTATAAGCTCCGCCCTTTACACCTGGCAGTCAGTATAGAGAGAGCCGCCTCTATCTTAGCTCCCTGTCAATCATTGTTATAAGCTCTGCCCTTTACACCTGGCAGTCAGTATAGAGAGAGCCACCTCCATCTTAGCTCCCTGTCAATCATTGTTATAAGCTCCGCCCTTTACACCTGGCAGTCAGTATAGAGAGAGCCACCTCTATCTTAGCTCCCTGTCAGTCATTGTTATAAGCTCTGCCCTTTACACCTGGCAGTCAGTATAGAGAGAGCCACCTCCATCTTAGCTCCCTGTCAATCATTGTTATAAGCTCCGCCCTTTACACCTGGCAGTCAGTATAGAGAGAGCCACCTCCATCTTAGCTCCCTGTCAATCATTGTTATAAGCTCTGCCCTTTACACCTGGCAGTCAGTATAGAGAGAGCCACCTCCATCTTAGCTCCCTGTCAATCATTGTTATAAGCTCCGCCCTTTACACCTGGCAGTCAGTATAGAGAGAGCCACCTCCATCTTAGCTCCCTGTCAATCATTGTTATAAGCTCCGCCCTTTACACCTGGCAGTCAGTATAGAGAGAGCCACCTCCATCTTAGCTCTTCATTAGCAATGCTGGCCCAGCTTTGTCTTGTCTGAATAGGATTATTATAACATTTGTTAATGTCTCATGAACATTTAAAAAAAAAAAAAAAAAAAAAAGAGAGCATAATGTGTCTCATAAAAACAGTCTAACACGGGGCGTGGCTTGACCGGGAACCAAGCTGGACGCATCTGTCTAGCGCTCCTCACTAACCCCGTTACAGAAAGCTCATAACGGCAGAAAACAGCACGAATTTGGGTACATCATCTTACCCACCCTACTCCCCAAACACCATGGACAAACACACGCCTCGCAAACAAACCAAAAAACAAGCAGGCGGGATGGCCACGGTGAGAGATCTTTTCGCGGCCTCGCGGCAAACCCGCCAAGATGGCGGCCGGACCAGCCCGAGGGCCTCAGCCTCACCAACGGACAGCGAACCCGACCAACTACTGCGTACCCCAACATCGGAAACGGCCCACATTATAGCCGAGATGGCTGCAATGAAAACCTTCCTTGCCCGAGAAATCGAACGCAGCTCTAAAGCGGTAATGGCAGAGATCCACACACTAGGGGCCCGGACCGCTGAACTAGAGCAACGGGTCGAATCCACCGTGGTAGCTCACAACTTGGCCACAGACCACATCAACCGTCTTACCACACGGTTGGAGGCTTCAGAAGCAGCGCTGGACGATCTAGCAAACCGCTCACGCCGCAACAATGTGCGCATACGTGGCCTCCCCGAACAAGCAGATGAAGGCCCACTGTCAGCCACCATCCTCGCAATTCTCCGACCTCTATTGCCAGACATCCCGGACGAGCACTGGCACATCGATAGGGCGCATAGGGCCCTACGCGCTCGAAGAGAGGATAACACGAGGCCCAGGGATGTCGTTGTGCGCTTCCTCCATTACCAAACGAAGGAGGCGGTGCTGCGACGGGCCCGGGAGATCCCGGTGAAACACAACAATGCGGAACTGGCTTTCTATCAGGACCTAACTCCGCTCACCCTCCAACGCAGGAGAGACTGGCGGCCGGTCACAGATTTATTAAGGGCTAACGCAGTGAGGTACGCGTGGGGTCATCCCTTCAAGTTACAAGTTTTCAAACAGGGCAGACCCCACGTCCTCTTACCAGGGGCAAATCCAACCCCCTTTCTACGAAGCCTGGGTATTATACCGCCCGACAACATCACTCTACCCACCTCTGCGCTCCCGGCCCTGCAAGCACTACCTCGAGATTGGTATGATGCGGCCGAGTAAGACCTCTCCGCCCGCAATCCTGTGCCCTCCCTATACCTCAGACTTACCTCCAAACTAGTAGTGCACCCACCCCTGCATAGGACTCCAGTCACGCAGACTCTCTCATAGACACCTTGCGACTCAGCAAGACACTCTTCTCCACACATCACAGACGACCGGCAACGAGAGAAAGAGCAGCCCTAATCGACACTTACCCCAACGCTTCAACTACCCGCCTCCCCTGAGATCCTTCTTGAGACACCTACTGCAGAATCCCCTGATACTCCAACCCACCATGCGAATACCACAGCGGTCCACTGCAGCACCCTCTCAGTGCAAGGGGGGTTGGGAGGCTCACCAACGGACAGCGCAGCAGCACAGCTCAACAGCTCAGCAGCACAGTTCAGCAGCACAGCGGACATTGACGGACCTTCACTGCCCGATTGATGGATCAGGAAGATGTTGTCACCCATCAGGACCGGACTGATTGGCCTCTCACCGGAACTGTAATGTATAAGGTTATATGATGCACCAGATACCAGACACCACTGATCACACACCTAGATAAAACCGCTAGGCACACACAGCACTTCAAACATATGTGCCCCTACCAACGCTAACCCTGCTAAGCGTGAGCGAGCCATGATTGGACTGGCGACCAGGATGCACCCCTCCCCCCCCCTCCCCTCTTCCCCCATCCCACTCGACCTCCATGGGTCCGGGATACCGGTACCCCGGCCCAGGTCTTTTACAAAGTTATGTTCTGTTTTCACAAATTTTGTTTAGTTTTATTTTTATGTTACTAAAGCGATGATACTTGGTACATGACACAGGCACGCAATTGAGAGCTGCCCTACTTTGGGCTCATGTATTAATGCACCAGCAAACTGTGTAACCATAACCCAACGGTATATGGGGCTCTTGCATGAGCCAAATCATACAAGCCTTACTTTGTGGCATTGCAGAATATCATGTGTTCCTGTCTTGTGTTGTTTTTCGGTTACCAAAACGATGACACTTGGAACAGGACACAGGCACGCAATTGAGAGCGGCCCTACCTGGGGCTCATGTATTAATGTCTCAGCAAGCTGCGTAACCATGTCCCAGCGGTATATGGGGCCCTCGCATGAGACAAGCCATGCGAGTCTGGCTTTGTGTCATTGCAAAATATCATGTGTTTTGTCTCTTATGCTACTAAAACGAAGATACTTGGTACAGGACACACGTACGCAAACGAGAGCTGCCCTACTTTGGGCTCATGTATTAATGTTTCAGCGAATAGTGTAACCATAACCCAACGTAAAATGGGGCTCTTGCGTGGGCCAAACCATACATGTCATGCTTTGTGTCATCGCAAAATATTACGTGTTCTGTTTTGTTTTTTGTGTTATTAAAACGATGATGCTTGGTACAGGACGCAGGTACGCAAATAAGAGCTGCCCTTCTTTGGGCTCATGTATTAATGTTTCAGCAAACTGTGTAACCATAACCCAACGAAATGTGTGGCTCTTGCATGAGCCAAACTGTGCAAGTCTTGTCTTGTGTCATTGCAAAATAAAGAATTACAAAAAAAAAAAAAAAACAGTCTAACACAAGTTGTAGGAGATATAAATTATATACGCTCTCACTCATAACACCCCCTAATTATCTGGAACAAGTATCTGACTCAGGGTATTCTATCCAATTCATCTATTTTCCCATTAAAGCAATGCTGATCTCATAAATCGAACATATTGAATAATAATGCCAATAGGAATGATTATATAAAGAGCTGTTTTGATGTGTGTGTGTGGTTAGATGGCTCTCTGGAGAATCATTCGGCTGCTACGTGTCTACATTACCACCTCTGCATCATTTATATTACTGCTATGTGTTGCTTTAATTACTCTGTATCTGTTTTGCCTGTCTATGTTTGCTGGTGGTTAATGGAGGTTCATGAGGAGGCATTCTTCAGGAGAACAATGAATTTTAATTATATTATTACACAGAGACTCACAAACATGCGCCAGAAAGTAATGGAGGCATCTAGAGTCCCCTAGAAAAGCATTACTGTTACCTACTGCTATTTTCAATATATATATATATTCATTTGTTTCCTTACAAATCGTATTATATCTATGCATGGCGCTCATCATATCATGTGTCAGTGACAATAAATGTCCTTATCATCCTTTCTAATCTGGCTTTGGGAAGTCAATCATACAATTAAAGGTTACTCCAACCAAAAAACTCTGTTTTAATAAAACCCTGTTTTAGGTTAGAGTAACCATTGCTGGCATAGCCACCCTATTAGAAAAAAAAAAAGAAATAAGGATAAAATTACTTGTGATCCAGAGTTGAGGCGAAGTTCTCCCTGAAGTCGGATCCGGCAGGGATGTCACTACCACTTACTGCAGGTCACCTCTACGTTCCGACCACAAACACCAAATATACATAGATTTAACATTAGCCAACCTGGAGCGCTCATTCTGGGCTGCCTGATGATGCTGCGAGAAGTGTACTTACACCTCCGAAATCAAAGGGCTTTGAAGGGACACTTTAGGCATCAAATTCACAATTTACATTGCTGCCCATGAGCACCTATAGTGGTTGACACTGTGTCCACCACAAGAGGGAGTTCAGCGATTCCATACTCTGTATGTAGACACTGAACATTTCCCATAAAGATGAATTGACTCTACGCATCTCGATGAACAGATACTGATTTGCCATACATGTGCACTAGCTTCCCAATGCTTCCTTGTTGGGTTGCAGCATAGAGATTGGCATTCTGGGGGAAATACGGTGAGCAGGTTGTTCTTAGAAAGCTCACGGGAAGGGGCGGTGAACATCTAAATAGTGAGTCAAATAGCAGAGCGTTAGGTATACCTCGTTTTCCAAACTCTATCGTTTTCCTTTAACTCTGTATGTGCAGTGTTTCAAACTCAAAGGCTTCCTATTCAGTCTCCAAGCACCATGACCACTTGAAAATACTAAATTGGTCATGGTGCTTGGACTAACCTTTAACATTTAGCCCATACTGTTTGTAAATGAAGACATTTTACACCAAAATGAACAGAAAACACCATTAACTTTCACACTAGATAGAATCTAAATCGCAGAAACAAAATGTAAAAAAAAACTAAAACATATAGCTTTCACTAGTAGAACAGCAATAACACACCATAACAGACACAAACAAACAAACAGCACTGGAATATGACATGCTACAAAATGAAGAAAAAAAAAAGTTATAAAAATAAATGCATATAGTCACGTCACTATTAGACCCCCCCCCCCCCCCCCACACAAAGCTGGAGTAATGGAATAGAATGGATTTCAAATTCTAAAAACCAGAGACAATGGAACGCAACCAGGTGTCACCACAAACCGGTTATCTATGAACCATCGAAAATCACCGTTTAAAGACACAATAAGGAAGAAGAAACCAAGCTAACTTCATAGAGACCTTCCTTCTCTGATCTCCCAGCGTGTTTTCCTTTGATCCCTCTGTTATGGTACTTTTTAGCAGTAAACCAAAATGTTTAAATGTCTATCTGTTCCTGTCCAAATCAATAAAATTAAATTGCGTATATACGCTGAAGTAATTAAGTCTGACACACAAGGTTCAGGTTAAAATAACTTCGAGAAAATTTATTGGCAAGTGATTAAAAAGCGGACACGCAGGCCCTTTTAAGAGACATTTTACGTCATCATTGATTATTAGAATATCAGCAAATAAACATCATTAATTGGATTAATTGTTAAGTGTCGGGATTAGTGTCCTCCTATCAATATTATTAATTGGCTCAAAAACTAAGTGGTTAGTCCCGTGTCCACCCACCAAGAGGTGGGATTGTTCTGGACACGGGTGGGGGACAAGGGGTCTTGAGCGTCATTTTACACGGTCGGTGATCTCAGGCCTCGTGGCCAGGTGCAAGGTCTCTTATGAATAGAACATTTCATTACTACTGTGTTCTCATGGCCTTCAAATTATACTATGTTGCAAATCTAAGGAAAAGTCAGCAATTCCTGTGTTAATCATGTCTTTATAGAAAATACAGTCTTTGTCTATTGTATTAGATGTGCTGGGAAATTCTGTCATGTAAGGTGGTTTTAAAACGAACAAGTTAGGTTATGAGGACAAAATGGAGGATTGAAGAAGTCAGGTTAGGAGGACAAAATGGAGGATTGTCACAGTATAAAGTTAAAATGGAGTTCGTGCAATAATTGAATACACATACAATAAGGATTTTTAAATAATCCCACATCAGTCCCCCCTATGAAATGTTAGATTCTAAGAGATAAAACTTTATTAAGTTAGTACCAGGAAGACGTGTTAACCCAAAGGCACAGAAACCCCGTGGCCGCTAGCTAGGTGTTAATGCAAAGTGCAAGACTGCCCCTAGATCTGACCCTGATAGGCTGGCTCATCCGTCAGTATGGCTCTCGAACACTTCCCACCCATGGGTGTCCCATGGCGGCTAACCCACCACTTCTCCACACGGGGCCATTACCATTCACTGACAGATGCTGTCCCTAAGCTAGTCCCTTCCTAGAATTCCTGCACTTTATCAACAAAAGGGATTGTTTGCAGCGGCAGACAGGGTGAGTTGATGTCTTGGAAATCTTGGTCATCAACTTCGAGATGGGTGAAAGTGGGTGCCGCTTGGTCAACAGTCTTCATGAGGGATTTTCTCAGACATGGGAGGATACAACAAAAGAGAAGAGCAAAGATAAAAAGAAAAATTAGTATAGCCATACCAATATGCATTAAAGCCTTTTGCCATCCTGTCATCCAACCAAACCATCTTTCCCAGGGATCTTGTATCCCAGAATTCCTTTTCAACTCTATAGACAGGTAATTTAATTTCTCTATGGCTAATGTAACTTTACCATTAGGGCCTGTGTTTTCTGGGATATAGGTACAACATGTCAAGGTGTCGGGCAAAATTTTACAAACCCCTCCTTTTTCGGCTAAGATCATATCTAGGGCCATTCTATTCTGAAAAGCCATTTGGGATGTGGCCTGCAATTGTTCGGCCAATCCCTGGAGGGCGTCTCTGGTATAATTAACAAAACGCTGTTGATTATAATAAATGTAATTAATCCAATTTAAATTCTTGTTTGTGGTAACTATGGCAAAAAGTGATTCAAATCCTGCAGCAACTTCATCTCTTGCTTTAAATTCATTGGGCACCCCCCTAGGCACCCCAATGGCATCAATATAAACATGAGGATCAAAACTTCCTTTTACTGGGGCTTCACGCTTAACCTTAGTGTGCCTGGACTCATGGGTGACGAGGTGTGTATCAGAGATGATATGTATAGGCATAATGGCTTTAGCCAAAGTACACTCCCCCCACCACTCCTTGTCCATTCTGGATCTTAGCTGTAAATCCCCACACAACCAGTAGATGTCCCCTAATGACCTGGTGTGAAACTGCAACAAGTTCATAGAGACACTCCTGTAGGTAGCACAATACCCCTTAGAGAAGTTACCCAAGAATTTACCAATTCCATCATAATTAGCATAACAAGTGTAATTACCTTTATACACGGTAATACCATCTGGGGGTTTGACATCCTTGGTTAGGAGAGGATACTCCTTTGTCCATGCAATACATATGGACCTGTTAAAATCATAGTGATAGGCAAAAAGGCTTAAAACACATTCCTCTATATCTACTGGCAGGATTAGGGGTACAGTACCCAGGTGAGGCCGGGCACCACCACACACATAGCATGCAGTCTTATTATGCTTATTAGCATTATATTTCATCCATTCTAACCATAAATTTACATCATTAAAACCTGTTTCAGCGGCCATGGTATCTTCAAAGGTGGGGTTAGCAATGGCCATCATGTCTTGAAAGGTCTGGATATGAGGTTTTAATGGGTTAGGGACCATATGGGTGGCCCCTTGCCACTCAGAAGAGTTGCACATATCTTTTAGGAAGAAATGCCCTAATTTACGGTAGGAACCCTTTTTCCAATACATTCCCATCACATACTGGTCTGCATCCGTTGGGCTTGGATGCTCGATGTTAAGGATTAATTTCATTGGTGTACCTCCCCCAGGCTTTCTCAAAGTCATTCTCTGGAGAAGGGATCTACCTTGATCATCTACTTTAGATAAGGCACTTTTTGGTTTGTAACCCCAGGCAGGCCCGGCATTCCATCCCGCCGCCCCCCAATGGTTACAATTGTGCCCCCATTGCTTGTCAACTACACAAACATATGGGTATTTTGAATGAGGGATATCTCTGTAAATACTCTGGATTTGTGATGTGGGGAACGGGCATTCTACAATATCACAATAGTCAAAGGTGTAAGTAGCCACATGGGTGCATGATGAATTATACCAGAAGGTATACCCACTAATATCTTTGGTGATGGCTACTTGTTGGGCCTTTATGAGGCTAATTAAGGAGAAGGTGTACCAGAGGTACATGCTTGTGCGGTATCTGCTTCCTCGGGGGCTGGAGATTTCTTGCAGTGGGAAGCGTGGATCCAATTTGGCCTACCGGCCAGTTTGACGGAGGTTGCGGTAATCAGGAGAACTTGGAATGGACCGTCAAATCTCGGTTCCAGGGTATTTTTCCGCACAAACTTCTTGACCAGAACCCAATCTCCGGGAAGCAGGTTATGGGTACCTGTATCCAATTCGGGATCTGGAATTGAAGAGAAAACTTGGGCATGTATTTTGTTTAAGGCACTTGCAAGTTCAGTTACATAATCTACTAAAACATCTGATTGGAGCTGTAACTGCTGCGGATAATAACAACCTAGTCTGGGTGCTGTCCCAAATAGAATCTCATATGGGGACAGTGAATGCTTCCCTCTAGGTGTGTGCCTAACACTAAATAAAGCTATTGACAGGCTTTCTGGCCAGGGCATTTTCGTTTCTTGTGACATTTTTAACATTCTGGCTTTTAGAGTGCCATTCATGCGCTCTACTTTACCACTACTTTGTGGGTGGTAAGGGGTGTGGAAGGCTAGGGTCACCCCTAGAGCAGTCCAAATTTCTTTAGTCACTGTTGCTGTGAAGGCTGGGCCTTGATCACTTTCAATGACTTCTGGGAGTCCGAACCTACATACTATCTCTGTAAGTAGGCGTCTTGCGGTTGTTTTTGCAGTGATATTGGCCACTGGGTAGGCCTCTGGCCATCCTGAGAACATGTCCACTATGACTAGTGCATATTCATGGGGCCCACTCTTGGGCATTTGGATGTGGTCAATTTGAATTCGCTGGAAGGGGTACATGGGCTTTGCCAGGTGTTTTGCAGGCACCTTGATTGGTCTTCCTGGATTGCATTTTGCACAAATGACACAGGCCTTACAGAAGCTGCTGATCAATGTTGTGATTCCGGGTGCTTCATAATACTTCTGTATGAGGGCGGCCATCAATTCCTTTGACAGGTGTGCAGGCCCATGTGCCCATTGGACAACTGCTGGATATAAATTTTTTGGAAGACAAAATTTGAAGTTGTTGTAATATACTCCGTCCTTTTGGACGGCTCCTTTCTTTTTCCATTTTTGGATTTCTTCAGGAGTGACTGCAGCTTGCTGCTCTCGCAAAATTCGCAAATCAGTAGGAAGAGTTTGCAGAGCAAAAATAGGGACTTCTTCTTCTTCTTCTTCTTGTCCGGACACTTCTTCATCCACTTCCTGCAGATCCCTGGCTGCTAGCTTAGCAGCCTGATCAGCCAAATGGTTGCCCTTTGCTTCATCTGTATCCAATTTCCCATGGGCCTTTACCTTCAAAACGGCCACTTCTTTAGGGAGTAGGAGGGCATCCATTAGCTCCTTGATTGCAGTACTATGCTTGACTGGTGTACCGGCGGTGGTAAGAAATCCTCTTGTCTTCCAAATTAGGCCGAAGTCATGTGCCACACCCAGAGCATATCTTGAATCTGTATAGATGTTGGCACGTTTTCCTTCGGAAATTTTGCATGCTGAAGTCAGAGCCTGTAATTCAGCTTCTTGCGCAGACATTGCTGGCGGTAAGGATGATGATTTGATAACTTCGTCTGTTGTGGTTACGGCATATCCTGTATGATATCTTCCTTCTTCATCAGCATATCTTGAGCCGTCCACAAACAGGGTAAAATCTGGATCTTGTAATGGATTCTCATGCACAGTTGGTAGGTGCACTGTCTCCATTTTCATCTGTTCAAAACAGTCATGAGGTGTTTCGGGGTCATAATCATTCACTATGACCAGATCTTGAAATTCTTTTTCTAGGAAGTGGCGTGGCCACGCTTCCAGAAGGTCAGTTGTTGGGTATTTGACAATACCATTTTCCTGTAGCTGTTCTTCATCCATGGTGGCCCATAGCTTTGCCATGGGCCCAAGATCATTCCATGACCTTGTCTTCAATTTGGTAACAGGAATATGTGGGATAGCAGTATCCCAATGGCGGTAGAGGTAGTTAAGTTGTTGAGGTAGTTGGACCAAGACCATGCTATTGCCTTCAGAGTCACAATAGAAATCTTGAGCAGTGAGCTTCACATCAGTCCAGTGGTAAAGCTCATCTTCATAGCAAGGTTCGGGAGTAATGTCTGGTTTGTACCACATGGTACAGAAGGCGTAATCTGGGCCTTCACAGAGAGGCTTCTCATCTTCATAAAATGTCAAATGTGGATGCATGACTTTCTTGATACATCCACAAAGCAGGTAAATGTAGGTTTCATCTGTGATAAATCCATAATAGATACCCCCCTCAGGGAGTGGAAGAAGAGTGGATGGGTTAAGAACTTGACATCTTTGGATGGAAATGTTGTCAGGTAGAAGAAGATGGCACTGGAGGCGTAGGTGTCTGGCTGGAGACACGTGCTTGAGCTGGACTTGGTTGATGATGGCAGAAATGTCATGAGGGGCCAAAACAACCAGAGGGTGGCCAAGGACCAGGTCTGAGGTTCTTTCTATGAGCTCTCTTGCAGCAAAAACAGCCCTGAGACAGGAAGGAGTCCCTCTGGCCACAATGTCCAGTTGACATGAGAAATATCCAATAGGCCTCTGGCGGCCTCTTAAGTCATTAGTTTGGGTGAGAACTCCTGTTGCGTGGCCTTGTCTTTCAGAGACAAATAATTTGAAAGGTTTTGAGTAGTCAGGTAGGCCAAAGGCAGGAGCAGAAGCAATGGCACGTTTGAGGGCATTGAAATTGTCCAGAGCTTCATTAGGCAAGCAGAAAGGGTCAGACTTAAGTGCGTCATAGAGAGGTTGCATGAGCAGGGAGGCTTCTGGGATCCATGCTCTGCAGTAGGAAATGAGGCCTAGGAAGGCATGGAGAGATTTTGAAGTCCTTGGAGTTGGAATTTCCAGTACAGCTCTCACCCGGTCCCGGGTAAGATGTCTGGTACCTTGAGATAGGCAATGTCCAAGGAAAATTACTGAGGGTTGGCAGAACTGTAGCTTGATGAGCGAAGCTTTGCATCCTTGTTCTGCCAAATAACAAAGCAGACTAATTGAGCACTTTTCAGTAGTGGGTATATCATCTCCACAGAGCAGCAAATCATCCACATACTGGAGCAGAACAACTTCTGGGTGCTCAGCTTGCCATGGGTCAAGGATGGTGGCCATGGCCTTTGCAAATTGACTTGGTGAATTTTGTGCCCCTTGGGGCATGACAGTCCAGGTATACTGTTGCATCTCATGAGTGAAAGCAAACAGGTATTGGCAGGATGGGTCCAGTGGGACACTGAAAAAGGCATTTGCTAGGTCAATGACTGTGAAAAATTTTGCAGATGGTGGGACTCCAGAGAGCAGAGTATGGGGATTTGGTACAAGAGGGGTGTCCAGGACGGTAGCTTCATTGACAGCACGGAGATCCTGAACCATCCTGTACTTCTCTGGCTCACCTTTTGGAGTTTTCTTTTTCACAGGGAATAATGGGGTGTTGCATTCAGATTTACATTTCACCAGGGCACCCTTCTCCAAGAGTGCATTGATGTGGGTAGAAATGGCAGCAGCCTGTGCTGGCTTTAATGGATATTGTGGTTTTCTTGGTAATTTAGCTCCTGGAATAAGCTTTACCACCACAGGGGGAACATTTAGGTGACCTATGTCCTCTGGGCCTGAGGACCATAACTTGGCGGGCACCTGTGTTTTTAATGCCTCTGGGAAATTGGACCTTAATTCTGCTGCTTTCTCACGGGGCTTTTCTAAATGCAGCATTAGAGGCAAGGAGCACAAGGCTGAGGTGTCTGATTCAGATAGAGGTGTGGACATTTCTACCTGCCCATCCGGGGTGAAGGTGATGGATGCTTGCAGGCGTGAGAGAACATCAGCACCTAACAGGTTAATTGGGCATGTGGAGGATACCACAAAGCGAGCAAGCAGGCTAGAGCCAACTCGTAATGGAGTTGTTAAAGGGCTATGTCTTGGCTGGCCATCTACTCCAACACAAGAGACATCAATATTTGACAGAAAGGATGGGTCTGGCAGGTCTTGTTCTCGCAGAACACTACGGGCTGCACCTGTGTCAACTAGAAATGTGGTAGGGTGGCCTTCAATGGGCAAAGTCACTGTGGCAAGTGGCCCCCCCTTATCCCCTGTAGACACTGCCATTACAGGGGTTACAGACACAGGCTTGCCAATTTCCTAATCATCGGGTTCCTCAATTATCGGAACCTCTTTCTCGGCCTTGGGGGCCGGGGCAGGCCTGGATGGCTTTCTTGGCTCTCTCTTGGGTTCTGGACAATCACTTTTAAAATGCCCCTTAGCTTTACAATTAAAGCAATGGCCATCCTCCGGTCGGACGCCCTTGGGAACAGGGGTAGAGCGGGAGACCATGAGAGGAGCTGAGGTGGGTCTTCTTGGGGTCTGAGCAGATTCTAACCCTCTGGCAACTAAGAGCAGGGTATCCAGAGGAACAACCTTATATTCTGGGCGGGCAGCAATAATTCCCTTGCGTATAGAGTCTTTAACACCTTGGACAAACGCACCAGACAACATTTGTGAATGAATCTTGTCAGTAAGATCAAACCCCAAATCTGTAAACATTTGATACAGTCTTGCATGAAACCTTTCCACTGATTCTCCTTTATCTTGAATAACATCAGTAAGGCCAGCAGCCTGATCTGCAAGTTTGTCCTTAGCCCATTCTCTTAATTGGGTGCAAAAAGTTACTCCAGAGGGGTAATCAACGTCACTGCTGAGCAGATCTGTACTGAGGTGTCGGGCCATGCTCGGCCAATACGCATCCCCTGCTTTAATAGCACAAATGCTCAGTAGATCACGCCATGCGGCGGAATAAGTCTTTTGAATTTGAACTATCCCTCGGTAGAAGGGCATAGGCTGCTTTTCTGGGTCAGGGAGTGATTTCATTAAAGCACTAGCTTGAGTGGGGTTGAAAGCAACATATTTAGGAGGGGCCCGCTCTCCCCGACCCTTGTGGCCAAAGGGGTCATCGATAGAACGATGAGCTGAGGCTCCCGCAGCAACCTCCGATGAGACATGGGACACCCTGTCCTCCTCCTCATCATCGAACTCTATGATATTGGCTCTTTTACGCGGTGCAGGGCCCGCGTGAGGTGAAAGGATCGGGGGTTGGGAATGAGCCCCCGATGCAGGGGTGGCCAGCGAGTCATAACCTGGGGACAGGTAGTCACCGGGGATTACCGGCATCAGGGCTGAACTAGGGGCCGCCATATTGGAGGCGGGGAAAGGAGTTGCATTAGGATTAAGGGAAGAAGTGGCGGCCATGTTTGATATGGGCACTTCCGGGGCAGACTGAGCCGGACTGGGCATGACCGGAACCTGGGGAGTGGCTTGGGGAAAGGGAGGGTAACCGGGGTAGGGCAGGGCCATGGGATATGGGAAGGGGTAGGGCCAGGCAGGGGAGGGCAGGAGAGTAGGGTGGGTGGGTACATTTAAGGAGGTAGGATATTGGACTGGGGCGGAGCTGGTTATGGGAGGAGACAGGACGGGATTGGTAGGGATGGATGCAGAAAGAGGAGGGGTAGTTAGTTGGGCGGGTGCTGACGGGAGGGGATTAGCCATGGAGAGGGATTGCAGGGAGGAAATGGCAGATGAGATGTTAGGATTAGGCATGGAAGGGAGCGTGGGGATGGCTGAGGATGATGGGACTGTTAGGGAAGGGGAAGGGGTAAAGAAAGATCCGTCAGAATTCAGGACCGGGCAGACAGGGGAGGTGATGGGATGGGATTCGGGAGGATCGGGAGTGGGGAACATAGTCAGCTGGCTATCACCTATTGCTGACTGAACCTTGGGGATAGACATCCCCTGGGCGCCATTTTGGGGCGCCGGCTGAGGGTAAACCCCAGCAACACAATTCTTATGGTACACAAACAATTTTACACCCTTGTGATTTATCTCTTCCTCAACCCAACCTTCTAACTGAATAGCCTTCGCTACTCTGTACCATGCTTCAGCAGTCTTTAATAAACCATTGTCTGTAAGCTTGCCTTTCATTTCTGCCAGTAACTTTCGCCAGCTTTCTGGTTGCAATCTTCCACATGAAGGCACAGCAATTTTACATACTTTTGCAATCTTCTCAACACCTTTAACCATTTCTTCACCCTCTCTGTTCTCTACTAAATCACATGCTAACCAGCCCTTGCTGGGCTTATCTAAATCCTGTCCCATAGTCCCTTTACCCCTATACCAGCGTCCTAGATATAGAGAGAGAGAAGGAAAATTGAACAGGAACGTCTACAATGCTCGACTGCCACCCGAGAATCGTGGGACTTTCTCAGGTGCGTCTTCCCAAAACGTAGACCAGTCACTGAATCCGCCTACCCGGGGTGGTAGACACGGATTGGAGCGAGGTGAGAAGTGTGTGACCAATCACTTCTCTTTTAAGAGGAATGGGAGTGGATAGTATAATAATATAGAAAGTGTAGAAAAGATGAAAGGCAAGGAAAAAATCCTTAGAGACAGACACAGGAGTACATGAGACTCCTCATTAAACAAACAAGACAACAATACAGTTGAAATACAGTGCATGCATCACAGTTCAAATGAAATCAACAGTAATTCCTTTCCTTTACTCGTGTGCTTACTCCAAAGTCACCTCCCTCAACCCCGTAGTGTCTCCACTACCCGCAGCCGCGGAAAACAACTGACACCGGTCCGAGTTCCGCCAGCCTCCCTCAACACAGCAGCCCACTGATAGTGTCTGCGCTACCCTCACCCTTGTAGTGCCCCTATAAAAACCCACTTTATAAGTCTCACTACTCCGTGGCGATGAAAACAGCAATGCCTGCCCGAATTCATCCACCACAAATAAAAAATTGGAATGGCTCCAGCTCAGCGCTCAAAGCTGGAGGGTACCACCACTCTGCAAGCAGAGTAACGTGCACAGAGAAGCTAGCTAGGCTATCAAAGTGGCACAAGAAGGACCCCCAGGAAACTATGAGTCTACACAATCTCCACAGATCCAACACACCTCTTTTTCCCTACAGCCCCAGCCACGAGGCTCCTAAAAGAGTTAAACAGGAAAAGATGACCCCCCAGGAACACATCCACAGGTCAACCCCCCTTTTTCCCTACAACCACAGCACCGTGGTTCCTAAAAGGAGTAAAACAGGCAACAGAAGACCCAGGCAAATCCCCTCAGGTCCACCCCCCTTTATCCCAAAAGGGGCAAAATACAAACAGATAGACAGATATACTGAAGACCCAGGCAAGTCCCCTCAGGTCCACCCCCCTTTATCCCAAAAAGGGGAAAACAAGCAAGACAGAACCCCAGGCAAATCCCCTGCAGGTCCACCCCCCCTTTATCTCAAAATGGGGAAACAGGCAAACAATTCAAACACACCCAGGCAACAGATAGACTAAAATGCAGGTAAACAAGTGAGTAACGAGGCACCGGGCAAGATATTACCTGTCTTTGATGTCCTCCCGGGAAGCAGTCACAGACACGTGGACGGGTCAATCAAAGGGGCCGGAACATACCGGTGGCTCTGCAGAAGTCTCTACCGTGTACCTGGAGGTGATCAATCTCCTTTCCTTCCCCCTGGATTCCTCCGTCCACCCTTGTCTTCCTTAGGACGGCTCACTGGCCGGACATAGCCCGGTGCCCCACGTTGGGCGCCAAGTTGTTATGGTACTTTTTAGCAGTAAACCAAAATGTTTAAATGTCTATCTGTTCCTGTCCAAATCAATAAAATTAAATTGCGTATATACGCTGAAGTAATTAAGTCTGACACACAAGGTTCAGGTTAAAATAACTTCGAGAAAATTTATTGGCAAGTGATTAAAAAGCGGACACGCAGGCCCTTTTAAGAGACATTTTACGTCATCATTGATTATTAGAATATCAGCAAATAAACATCATTAATTGGATTAATTGTTAAGTGTCGGGATTAGTGTCCTCCTATCAATATTATTAATTGGCTCAAAAACTAAGTGGTTAGTCCCGTGTCCACCCACCAAGAGGTGGGATTGTTCTGGACACGGGTGGGGGACAAGGGGTCTTGAGCGTCATTTTACACGGTCGGTGATCTCAGGCCTCGTGGCCAGGTGCAAGGTCTCTTATGAATAGAACATTTCATTACTACTGTGTTCTCATGGCCTTCAAATTATACTATGTTGCAAATCTAAGGAAAAGTCAGCAATTCCTGTGTTAATCATGTCTTTATAGAAAATACAGTCTTTGTCTATTGTATTAGATGTGCTGGGAAATTCTGTCATGTAAGGTGGTTTTAAAACGAACAAGTTAGGTTATGAGGACAAAATGGAGGATTGAAGAAGTCAGGTTAGGAGGACAAAATGGAGGATTGTCACAGTATAAAGTTAAAATGGAGTTAGTGCAATAATTGAATACACATACAATAAGGATTTTTAAATAATCCCACATCACCTCTAACTTCTCAGTTTTGGGAAGACTTTCACTAACCTCATTTCTATACCCATTGCCACAAGGTTTGGGGGACTATACATTATCCACAAAATGGGATAAAACTATGAAAACTATGAAAAAAGAACACATTTTATCATTTTATTTTACCCAGTTAAGGTTTGTTATCCCTGCACCACAGGACACTTACAGATATGAAGACGTGGCTGCAACTTAGTTTTTCATGTTCTGTGAAATTCATAATTGATATCTCATTTAATATTTATTGTCACCGTTACTTTGTTCTAAATTGCTATAGAATCGAATACGGTGATGGATTTTCTTATAGCAGAGAGGAGCCCTGTGGAGGCAGCTCAGACACTGCTTGATCATCAAGATTAACTGGGGAGATCAATAGGAATGTAGGTTTGGAATGAATATTGACCAGCTCCAAACTATTTGATGTTTAACATTGAAATATCATTGAGATGGGCTGATTAAATTTTGACAAGATTACAAAACCTTTGACAATTATAATTTAGTCAAACATTGCACTCACAGCAAATTCAAACCTACACACATGTCCTGGACAGTACTATGTACTAAGACACACTACAACAGATATAACATATCATAAAACTCAACAGATCATATTACCCAACATCACTCTATCAAGATTAAATGCTATATAATATCATACAAGTCATCTAATGGAATTATTTTATAGCACCATCTGAAACCTAATAATATATAACATTTTATACAATATCACACAACTTAACAACTGATATCACTTTATTTCTGTGTTTCCAACCGAGTAGTACTCACAGCATACGAACAGTACATGATTTGGGCGTTTTCTAATTCCGCCCCACAAACGGATACTGGACTGTTGATGTGCCTTGAAGACTGGGATGGGAGCTAGGGCTATATACTCAGGGCCGGCGCGTCCATAAGGCGGCACAGGCGGCCGCCTTAGGGCGCACCGGCTCTGGGGGCGCAAGATTTCGGTGACCGGCAGGAGGGAAGCGCTCCCTCCTGCCAGGTCACCTTCTGGACCCCCGGCGGGCGGCAGCAGTTCTAATGAGAGGCGGCGAGGGAGCTCTAACCTGTCTGCTCTGCTCCCTCGCGGGCTGTTTGCTGATTCTGTGGGAGCCGGAATATGACGTCATATTCCGGCTCCCGGCATCAGCAGACAGCCCGCGAGGGAGCAGAGCAGACAGGTTAGAGCTCCCTCGCCGCCTCTCATTAGAACTGCTGCCGCTCGCTGCACTGAAGCCCCACTGGACCCCAGGGACACATCCACACCAGCTCTCTCCAGGTAGGGAGGCTGGGTGGATATTTATTATTAATTTGTGTGTGTCTGAAAGTGTGTGTGTGTGTGTGTGTGTGTGTGGCTGTGTATGTGTGTGTCTGTGAGTGTGTGTGTGTGTGTCTGAAAGTGTATGTGTGAGTTTGTCTGTGAGTGTGTGTGTGTATGTGTCTGTGAGTGTGTGTGTATGTGTCTGTGTGTGTGTGTTTGTCTTTGTGTGTGTATGTGTTTGTCTGTGAGTGTGTGTCTGTGTATGTGTGTGTCTGTGTATGTGTGTGTCTGTGTATGTGTGTGTATGTGTTTGTCTGTGAGTGTGTGTCTGTATATGTGTGTCTGTATGTGTTTGTCTGTGAGTGTGTCTGTGTATGTGTGAGTGTGTGTATGTGTCTGTGTGTGTATGTGTCTGTGTGTGTATGTGTCTGTGTGTGTATGTGTCTGTGTGTGTGTGTCTGTGTGTGTATGTGTTTGTCTGTGAGTGTGTGTCTGTATATGTGTGTCTGTCTGTGTTTGTCTGTGAGTGTGTGTGTCTGTGTATGTGTGAGTGTGTGTATGTGTCTGTCTGTGAGTGTATGTCTGTGTATGTGTTTGTCTGTGAGTGTTTCTGTGTGTGTGTCTGTGTATGTGTTTGTCTGTGAGTGTGTGTGTGTGTATGTGTGTATGTGTGTCTGTGAATGATTGTATGAATGTGTGTGTCTGTCAGTGTGTGTTTGTGAGTGTCTGTCAAATCAGTGAGATTATGTTTGTGATTGAGTGTGTGCCTGTCAATGAATGAGTGTGTGTCAGTGACGTCTGTGTGTTTGTCATTGAGTGTGTGTGGCTGTTAGTGAGTGTAGCGTGGCGGAGCGGAGCGCAGTACAGGAGCTTCTATTTCCTGTACCTGGTCACTGAGAGAGCACTTCCTGTCAGTCCAGCCAGCTACAGAAAACTGAAGCTCCTGTGGAGGGTCTGCTCCGCAACGCTACAAGACAGGTAGGAGGCATACCAGGAAGGGGAGTGTGACCGCTAAGAGGGTGGGGGGTGCACCAAGGGACAGAGAGGGGAGGGGAGAGAAAAACCAAGGGACAGGGAAAGGAGGGGGGAGGGGAGAGGAACACTAAGGGACGGGGAAGAGGGAGGGGCTGGTTAGGAGGCACATAGGTGAAGATGTTAATTTTAGAGGGGGGGGCGGAAAAATGCATCTTCGCCTATGTACCCAAAAATCCTGGCACCGGCCCTGTATATACTACTCTGTGCAACTCTACTTGTGAGATTAATTTGCAGAGAAATAATAAGGCATTGCTAGTCAGAAAAGGTAAGGCATAGGAAAGTAGGCCTATATTAACCTCAATTTAATAAGACTTCCGTATGATTCATTACTGTCAGAAAAACTTTTCAAGTGATTTATCTACTTTAGACTTTACTGTCGACTTGTGTAGATAAATTATTTAGAAAGCTTGTTACGTTGAGGCCATTGTGTGATAAAGTCGAGGGATATAGCGGAGACCGAACGGTAGCCATTCTAAATTCAGGCAATGAAATCAAATATGCATCGATTAAATCTGCAATTTATTAAGAAATCAATTAATAATTTGTTTTTTTCTTGGTATTGCAGAACAGAATCTAACGTACTATTCACGCAGATCAATATTTTGGTAACTTTTTACGTTGCGGATATAATGCAAATTGGGAGAAATCCCAGGGATTCTATTGTCTATTGAACTGATGTGCTGTTTCTGGAAGTGGATTCTAACTTCAAATTAAGATTTATTTCTGACTCTAGTTTAATTATCTTTGGGAATTGAATCAGGACTGGAAACATCGCAGAGCTGTTTGTGAAAGTTACATTTATTTATTTATAAAATATTTTACCAGAATGGATACATTGAAATTTCGCTCGTTTTCAAATATGTCCTGAGTTTTCAAGTATGTCCTGGTAGCCTCCGCTAAAAAGGCCACCAAGAGCCCAAAGAAAGTCAAAGCAGCCAAGCCCAAAAAGGCAGGGAAGAGCCCGGCTAAAAAGGCAGCCAGACCCAAAGCCGTCAAGAGTCCTGCAAAGGCTAAAAAGGCAGCTCTCAAGAAGAAATAAGCCCTGCTCGCAAATTCTTACTACCCCTCAATTCTAAATTCCCTACCCCAAAGAAAAAAATAAAGAAGTAAGGATACAAATACATGTGATCCAGCCCCAAGGCTAAGTTATCCCTGAAGTCTGATCCTGCAGTGGTCAGTGGTAGAAAGATGATCCAGGCACTCCAAATATCTTTAATTGTATTTATTTGGATAAGTGAGACCCCTGAAAGGGTCTTTCTCAAGTGTGATGTCACTACCCCTCACTGCAGGTCGCTTCTACGTTCCGACATCAGGCGCCAAATATACATAGATTTAACATTAGCCAACTTGGAGCGCTCATTCTGGGCTGCCTGATGATGCTGTGAGAAGTGTACTTACACCTCCGAAATCAAAGGACTTTGAAGGGACACTACAGCTTAATATAGAGGGAGTTTCTGGGTTTGGAACAGCAAATATCGCAGGATCAATGTTCAGCATTTCCACACTCTGCCTGGAGACATTGAACAATCCCCATGGTGATAAAGTGACTCTATGCATCTCTATGAGGAGATACTGATTTTGTGTTTTATGATCTTTCACTCGTTAGAACTATTGTTTTTTTATTATGTAATGGAATTAGTTAAAATCCTCTAGTATACTGCTCCCTAGAGTCAATACTTCTGGTACTGTTCCACCTAGCACATTCTTAACTGATCTTCCAGAAGGTGACCTTATTAACCCCTTGTGGCGAAACCGACCTCGCCACGTGTCCTTGGAGGGGGCTGATTGCCCGCCTCTTGCCTTTGGACTATGGACCAGACTTTATGGGAATGTGATACCTCAGATAGCCATACCATGGAGCCTATTCATATAATGAAAGACTATGGGAAAGACTTTAGCTCCATGGCAATTGTACTGTGTGAGTAGGATCTGCGCGCTATTCGGTAGTTTTGTGCGTGCAGATCCCAGCTATCTGGGGATAGGTGAAATGTCTGTGTGTTATGTGTAAATAAGACTTTATGTATTTTAAAGTGTTTTATGTCGTTTTGCAACCATGTGGTTAATGGAGTCTGCCTTTAGTCCTGGGTAATTGGATTACTTCTCCAATTAACTCCAGGGCAGAAGGGAGGAAACCAGGGTGCATTGTGGGGATGTTTTTCTGCCAGCCAGAAAGGAAGAAAAGATACTTTTAGCAACTTTTGAACCCCTGGTCGGATTCATGCCATTTTTTAATATGTTGTTCCCCTGAATGGATTGATTGTGGATATGTATTTTTATGTGAATGTGATGTATGGTTTTAAAGTTATGAAAGTTGTGTAAAAGTATATTTTACACTGTATGCATAATGGGATTATGTGTCACACTAAGGGGAGGGGATGTGTGGGAGGTAACATCTATGTCATTGGTTCTTTTATGCCTCCCCCTGGGTGTGGCCTGTATGTGTGAGTTGGAAATAAAAGCCAGGCTGGATGAGCCAGTCCAGAGTTCCTGTTTTACCCTCAAAGTGATGTGTCGTCTCATTATTGGGGGAAGGATTTATTGCATGCTGTTCCAGTTGACTGCTAGGAGTACAAGCCTATTCGTATGGTTCCTATTCAATGGTCTACAGCATTCATATGCTTGGGAGAATTTAAAGGTTTCTCGGATTCGGTGATTGTGGTGTCTGCCAGAGTGCTTGGAGTCCTCAGGAAGCACTAGGAGCATCCATTAACGGAGGTACCAAGTCGGGGTGCCAGGTGATCCGTTACATTGGTGGCAAGCGGTGGGATGGCGTCCTAGTGCGAGGTAAAGCAGCTCGGAGACACAGTACATTTGGATTTACAAATTGAGGGCGACGCTAGTGTGCCTACAGCGTCCCTGTCTACACAAAGATTTGGGAAAATGGGGTTCGTAGACCCCTGGGCAACACGCACACCTGAGGAAGAGAGTGAATTAGAATGGAGAGATAATGCCCGGAAAGAATTATGGTACGATGCCCTGGAGGAAGTCCAGTATCAACGGCAGCAGCGCCTTCCTGGTGTCGCATACCAGTTGGAGGAACAAATGGCCTGGCGGATGCCACTTCTGGGAGATCAACCTGGAGGGCAGCGGGTAAGTCAACTCGAGTACCTCGTGGAAAGGGAACTGAGCCTGGACGCCTCATACCGGGCACTGTGGTGGTGCACTGTCCAGCCAGAGACGTGGAGGGCAGAGGGCATCCAGCCAGAGGGGGAGAACTACACAAGCCCTGGCCTGTTGTGGAAAGCCTTAGTGGAGGATGTCGACTTCGGCAGTCCAGCAGAGTCACGGTACTGGGCTATCTTTCATTACCGAGGTGAGATGATACAGGGCCCGAGATCTATTGGACTGGGAGAAGACCTCCGCCGTTTCGCTGCCATGGAACGAGAGCTGGAGATGGACTATGTAGAACTATTAAATTCCTGCCAGGCGCAGAGCAGGGACGCAGACCGGGAAAATTGGGTGGCAGACCCAGACCTGCTAGCCTATAGCTGGGAAAACGCGGCAGAGGTACCCCCTGCTTCACTACCAGTTGCAGAAGTAGGGGACCTTATAGACTGGTCCTGGAGAGACCCACAGATGGCAGGTGGAGATGGGATCGAGGTCTCTCTACCGGCCCTACAGGGAAGCTGGGCAGTCGGCCCAGATCCCCAGCGGCAGGTTACAGTTCAGAGAGAGGAGCTTGTTACACCCTCTCTCCAGCGGCAGCCTAACCCACCAAGGGGAGACCGTAAGCCCCACACCAGCGCAGATGGGACCGTGGTCTCTGCGCCCAAGTCTCTGCGCCGTCCTCCCTCCCCAGCGGCAGTGTGATTTGTTGGGAATTGGGAGCCCGGTCTCCATTCCCCAGCGGCAGAGTATCCAGCAGGGAATAGAGAGCCCAGCCCCCTTTCCCCCACAGCAGGACTCTGTGCTGGGAGGAGAGACAGTCGGTCTCCCTCCGCAGAGACGGGAAGTATGCATGGGAGAGGAGATTGTTACCACCTCTCCCCAGCGGCGGATCATTAATGTACAGGGAATAGAGAGCCCAGTCTCCATTCCCCAGCGGCAGAGTGTTCTAATGGGAGAGGAGCTGGTTACCACCTCTCCCCAGTGGCAGCTTAATGTACCAGGGGGAGACTGTAAGCCCCACACCTGTGCAGATGGGACCGTGGTCTCTGCACTTCCAGCACAGGGGGTAGGGACGGTCGGTCCTGCCCCCCCACAACAGGGCTGTTTAGCCAAAGGGGAGACAGTCTGTCTCCAGCAGCAGAGCTGTGTAACTCAAGGGGAGACAGTCGGTCTCCAGCAGCAGAGCTGTGTAACTCAAGGGGAGACAGTCGGTCTCCAGCAGCAGAGCGGTGTAACTCAAGGGGAGACAGTCGGTCTCCAGCAGCAGAGCGGTGTATTTAAAGGGGAGACAGTCGGTCTCCAGCAACCAGGCTCCAACCAGACTACTCCCGTGGTAGTGCTGGCAACAGGACAGAGTACCGCTGGTCTCTGCCCCCTCAGCAACCTACCAAGGCAGCCTACCAGTCCCCCACACAGCCGTGGTGAGGCACCTGAACCTGAACAAGATTCTCCCTCACCCAGGTGTAGTAACTGTTTATTGTGGGTGGGCTGCTCTGCTGTTTCTGTCTTGTGGGTGGGCTGCTGGACTAACAAGGGCACTGACCGGCAGGAGGTCAAGTACCCTGTTAGTCTGGGGGGGTAAAGGGGAGAAGTGTGGCGAAACCGACCTCGCCACATGTCCTTGGAGGGGGCTGATTGCCCGCCTCTTGCCTTTGGACTATGGACCAGACTTTATGGGAATGTGATACCTCAGATAGCCATACCATGGAGCCTATTCATATAATGAAAGACTATGGGAAAGACTTTAGCTCCATGGCAATTGTACTGTGTGAGTAGGATCTGCGCGCTATTCGGTAGTTTTGTGCGTGCAGATCCCAGCTATCTGGGGATAGGTGAAATGTCTGTGTGTTATGTGTAAATGTGACTTTATGTATTTTAAAGTGTTTTATGTCGTTTTGCAACCATGTGGTTAATGGAGTCTGCCTTTAGTCCTGGGTAATTGGATTACTTCTCCAATTAACTCCAGGGCAGAAGGGAGGAAACCAGGGTGCATTGTGGGGATGTTTTTCTTCCAGCCAGAAAGGAACAAAAGATACTTTTAGTAACTTTTGAACCCCTGGTCGGATTCATGCCATTTTTTAATATGTTGTTCCCCTGAATGGATTGATTGTGGATATGTATTTTTATGTGAATGTGATGTATGGTTTTAAAGTTATGAAAGTTGTGTAAAAGTATATTTTACACTGTATGCATAATGGGATTATGTGTCACACTAAGGGGAGGGGATGTGTGGGAGGTAACATCTATGTCATTGGTTCTTTTATGCCTCCCCCTGGGTGTGGCCTGTATGTGTGAGTTGGAAATAAAAGCCAGGCTGGATGGGCCAGTCCAGAGTTCCTGTTTTACCCTCAAAGTGATGTGTCGTCTCATTATTGGGGGAAGGATTTATTGCATGCTGTTCCAGTTGACTGCTAGGAGTACAAGCCTATTCGTATGGTTCCTATTCAATGGTCTACAGCATTCATATGCTTGGGAGAATTTAAAGGTTTCTCGGATTCGGTGATTGTGGTGTCTGCCAGAGTGCTTGGAGTCCTCAGGAAGCACTAGGAGCATCCATTAACTAAGGTACCAAGTCGGGGTGCCAGGTGATCCGTTTAAGGACCAAACTTCTGAAATAAAAGGGAATCATGACGTGTCACACATGTCATGTGTCCTTAAGGGGTTAAACCAGGGGTATTTTTTAATAAAATCGTAATAATTGAAGTCCATGAGAGATGATTTCATGGAGATATCGGAGTCAGAAAAATTACCTCTTCATACTGAAAGGTTCTCTGCGTCTGCAAGGTCCTCGAGTGTTTGGAAATAACAGTAGAACTCATTGGGTAGCGTTATGGCCATCCTCGTGTGTTTGGAAATAACAGTGGAACTCATTTGGTAGCAGTATGGTCATACTCGTGTGTTTGGAAATAACAGTAGAACTCATTAGGTAGCAGTATGGTCATCCTCGTGTTTTTGGAAATAACAGTGGAACTCATTGGGTAGCAGTATGGCCATCCTCGTGTATTTGGAAATAACAGTAGAACTCATTGGGTATCAGTATGGTCATCCTCGTGTATTTGGAAATAACAGTGGAACTCAATGGGTAGCAATATGGTCATCCTCGTGTGTTTGGATATACCGTGGAACTCATTGGGTAGTGGTATGGTCATCCTCGTGTATTTGGAAATAACAGTGGAACTCAATGGGTAGCGGTATGGCCATCCTCGTGTGTTTGGAAATAACAGTGGAACTCATTGGGTAGCAGTATGGTCATCCTCGTGCGTTTGGAAATAACAGTGGAACTCATTGGGTAGCGGTATGGCCATCCTCGTGTTTTTTGAAATAACAGTGGAACTCATTGGATAGCGGTATGGTCACCTTCGTGTGTTTGGAAATAACAATGAAACTCATTGGGCAGCAGTATGGCAATCCTCGTGTGTTTGGAAATAACAGTAGAACTCATTGGGTAGCAGTATGGTCATCCTTGTGTCACGGCTTACCTTGGTGGGAGTCCAGTATGCAGAGATATGCTTACCCTTGCAATTAAACACAGGCCAAGGTGGTCAGGGAAGAACTCACCTGGACTGTGAGTCTGTGAACGGGGGCTGTTTCAGGATAACCAGGTCGAAGTACAGACAAGGACAAGAGCAGGAGAATCGTCGTGGGTAAGCCGGAGGTCAGGGGATGCTAGAATACAGGAACAACAAGAACAAAAACAAGGTCAGAAGCCGGAATCAAACAGGAAACACTGGAACGTAGATACGGAGAGACAGGAACTAAACAAGAGAACCAGAGTCAATGAACTGACACTGCCTTCTGGGAGAGGCAGTGTTATATACCTGGCTAACGGCCATCAGCTTCAGGTGTGCTGAGAATATTGGAGCAGCCACAGATAACGGCCAGCCCCCAGTGCTGGATACAAGGCAAGATCGGACTATGGGCAATACTTGAACTGTAAGGTGGCTCTGAGGAGAAACAACAGGCCCAGGACTGCAAAGTACCCAGGTTCAAATCCCTTGTTGGGCACTTCTGGGGCGACCTCGTCTTGCAGTCTGGATGTCGCGGCGAGAACCGTGACACCTTGTGTGTTTGGAAATAACAGTGGAACTCATTGGGTAGCAGTATGGTCATCCTTGTGTGTTTGGAAATAACAGTGGAACTCATTGGGTAGCGGTATGGCCATCCTCGTCTGTTTGGAAATAACAGTAGAACTCATTGGGTAGCAGTATGGTCATCCTCGTGTTTTTGGAAATAACAGTGGAACTCAATGGGTAGCGGTATGGTCATCCTCGTGTGATTGGAAATAACCATGGAACTCATTGGGTAGCAGTATTGTCATTCTCGTGTGTTTGGAAAAAAAACTTGGAACTCATTGGGTAGTGGTATGGCCATCCTTGTGTGTTTGGAAATAACAGTAGAACTCATTGGGTAGCAGTATGGTCATCCTCGTTACAGACTCAGCACAGGGAGGTGGGTAGATCCATGGACAAGGGGATGCACAAGTGATGTGAGTATATGCTCAACGGAATGTGGGGTATACGCATGGGACGATTGTGGGAATGATGCACAAGCGGGCTGTGGTGATGTGCATCATTCCCACAATCCTTCATGATGTGAAGGGGGGCATGGTGGAATGTGGGTGTTTGCACAGGGGATATGGAAAGATGTAGATTGAGATGTGAAGTAGAGTATGTAGAGATGCACAAGGGGTAATGTGAGAATGTGCAGAGGGGGATTTTGAGCGACGCACAGGGGATGTGGGGAGGTGCACCAGGGCATGTGGGAATGTAAACAAGGGATTTGTAGTAACGCACAGGGGATTTAGAGGGATGCACAGGGGATTTGGAGCAATGCACAGGGGATTTAGACCAATGCACAGGGGATTTAGAGGGATTCACAGGGGATTTGGAGCAATGCACAGGGGATTTAGAGCAATGCACAGGGGATTTAGAGCAATGCACAGGGAATTTAGAAGGACGCACAGGGGATTTAGAGGGATGCACAGGGGTTTAGAGCGATGCACAGGGGATTTAGAGGGATGCACCAGGGGATGTGGGAAGGTACACAGGGGATTTGGAGCAATGCACAGGGGATTTAGAGGGATGCACAGGGGATTTAGAAGGATGCACAGGGGATTTAGAGGGATGCACAGGGGTTTAGAGCAATGCACAGGGGATGCACAGGGGATTTAGAGGGATGCACCAGGGGATGTGGGAAGGTACACAGGGGATCTAGAGCAATGCACAGAGGATTTAGAGCAATGCACAGGGGATTTAGAAGGATGCACAGGGCATTTAGAAGGATGCCCAGGGGATTAAGACCAATGCACAGAGGATTTACACCGATGCACAGGGGATTTAAAGGGATGCACAGGGGATGTGGGAAGGTACACTGGGGATTTAAAGGAATACACAGGGGATTTAGACCAATGCACAGGGGATTTAGAAGGATGCACAGGGGATTTAGAGCAATGCACAGGGGATGCACAGGGGATTTAGAGGGATGCACAGGGGATTTAGAAGGATGCACAGGGGATTTAGAGGGATGCACAGGGGATTTAGAAGGATGCACAGGGGATTTAGAAGAATGCACAGGGGAATTGGTGCGATGCACAGGGGGACATGTGTCTGCATTGAGACCGATGAAGGGTTGCCGTAACAGAAAATGGAAATAATTAGAGAACAAACATCTCATAATGTTACTACCTTTTGTACAGTTGTCAACTAAACCCTTTACCTGTTTTTCCCCAATTAATACATACTGATATATATATGATTATAATAATAATAATATGATATATTAATATTCATTATGATTTGTCCTTGTATTAAAACAATGATCATTTATCAAGTAGTTGAGGATGGAGTTTAACTTTTTTTGTTTTACTTTTTCTCTTTAATAATTAATGCTGATTTTATCTCCCACGTGCTGGCGATGTATTACCAAACCAGGTAGCCTGCGACACATCTTATGGACCTGTACCAATATGACGGAATACTGTGTTACATCCACAAACTGTTTTCGGATCTCGCAGGCTGTAATCTTCCTCTTGGACATGCTTTCCACTGCACACAAGAAGTCAGAAAAATATCTCATTCTACATATATCGATGGTGGCTCGGAATAACATAGTTAGAGGTTGGAAATCCACATGTACCCCACCTATGAAAAGCTTGCTGACTTCACCACAGTCTACTGAAAACAATGAGGAAATGTCCCTTAGACATATACAGTCGTTGCCCATGTTCTCTCAAACTTGGGAACCATGGGATAGTCATTAGCAGAAACCGCCAACACACGCACTCTATACCCGATGGGTCACCAATCATCTGCTCTATCTAGTCTCTCTCCTAACCCGCCAGGTTATTGTTAAAGGACCACTATGTGCCAGGAAAACATACTGGCACTATAGGGTCTCTAGATCCCCCCACGCTTAGGGTCCCCCTCCCACCAGGCTCTAGGGGGAGGAAGGGGTTAATCCCTTACCTTTTCTCCACCACCGGGCTCCCTTGGCGGTGGGGACTCTCCACCTCCTTTCCCAGTCATCAGCTGAATGCGCATGCACGGCACGAGCCGCGCACGCATTCAGCCAGTCCTATGGACGCTGGCGTCTTCTCACTGTGAAAAATCACAGTGAGAAGCGCGGAAGCCCTCTAGCGGCTGTCAATGAGACAGTCACTATAGGCTGGATTAACCCATAGGTAAACATAGCAGTTTCTCTGAAACTGCTATGTTTACAGCAGAAAGGGTTAATCCTAGATGGACATGGCACCCAGACCACTTCATTAAGCTGAAGTGGTCTGGGTGCCTATAATGGCCCTTTAATAATTGTAGACTATATTTTCTGTATCACACCTCTGTTCACACATTCAATGTTGTGCAATATATACTATTTAGAGTGAGCCACAGTTGTTTATATGGCTGTGTGCGTATCCCTTTTTATATATCAAATTTAAATAAATATCGAAACAAAACAGATTCGACGTCTTCTGCTCCAGAGTAAAGTAAACTGATTGAGCATCACTTTCATCATCTTCTAACCAAAGCCTAAAAAAATTATATATATGACCCCAATTATTATAATATCCGATCTTTTTACCTCTGTTTTGTTAACTTCCCTCTTTCTTACCTGTACATTGGTTTTCATGTCTCAGTATAGTGTGTAGAGCAATGTATATTCAACGTACACATTGTTAAACACTGTTAGGTATTTGTTTATTTATATAACATCAACACATATACATAAACACAACAATAGAAATCACTTAGCGGCTGCGTCACCGTGCATACTACCTTACATTTCAAATAATCAAATGACATTTTATTTGTGTAAAGAATAGTGTATTTTCATTTTTCAGAGAACATTATAAACAATGTTAATGAAGGTTATAAAAAATTTCACTGCGTAACAGAACCCCACACAAAAGCAATATGTTCCAAATTTGTAATAAACCCGGACTACATGATAAATGTCTGTTTACTGAGCTGAGTAAAACTTTTTAATTAAAATTATATTTGTATTTCATTTGGATCCATATTATATTTTAACAGAACAAATGTAACATTAGTCACTGAGAACGCTGACGATTTTTATGAGCCAGCAAGAATTGGTACGCTGTCACGTCAAAGACAAATCGCAGTTGGAAAAGCGTCATGTTGTACAAACTTAATTAAGCTACTGTGGATTTAAGGCATGTTGGACCATTCAGGGATCATCAAAATTGGATTTTATAGCTCGGATTTTTCACTGGTGGGACCTTACAGGCTGTTACTGGGCCCCTGATACTCTTTAACTAGAGCATGGGAGGGGGGTACAGGGGACAAATAAATGATCTCTTCAGGTAAGCATTGATTTTGGAGGAATCCCTGAGCTGCATATTTATCACACAAACACACTCCTGGTTTCACACACTGACACTTCACACAAATACACTCCTGGTTTCACACACTGACACTCCACACAAATACACTTCTGGTTTCACACACTGACACTCCACACAAATACTCTCCTTGATTCTCACACTGACACTCCACACAAACACACTCCTGGTTTCACACACTGACACTCCACACAAACACACTCCTGGTTTCACACATTGACACTCCACACAAACACACTCCTGGTTTCACACATTGACACTCCACACAAACACACTCCTGGTTTCACACACTGACACTCCACACAAACACACTCCTGGTTTCACACACTGACACGCCATACAAACACACTGCTTGATTCTCACACCGACACTGTAAAAGTAAATTCTATTGTGTTCCTTATCAAAGCTAACCAATGATATGCCTCAGATTGCAAGAAGAGGAAAACATTTTGGCTTGGGGAAATATTTGCATGGATTAAAATAGTGTTAAGGGCCTATTATGGTACCTGCAGACAAATTATTATGCATCGTGTTCCCCAGTTTGTAAAAATAAGACAACTTTTCATTACCTGTTCATGAGCACCAGAGAGCATTGACCTTGTTTTTTTTTTATTATTATTAATATAGTGAAACAATTTCAAAGAAACTATGGACGTCATTGTGGGATTTATTTTTATTAATATTTTCTTGATGATGCAATAAGCTATACAAGATCCGTCTATCGTGGGATTAAGTAGGTCAGTTGAGAAATCAAAAAGCACAATTTCAAAATTGAGAAAGAAGACCCCCCCCCCCAGGGACTCTCTCATCCTGTGCAGCAACAGATGATATAAGTGAAGAATCTGGTCATCGTTTGATATGTCTCTCTAATGCAAAGGTGCTTGTGGATTGAATTGTTAGTTATGCTCTCACCTTCAAATAATGTTGGAGGTGCTATTGATCCAAAGTTTAGAAATAGACCAGCACACCTCTATAGTGTACAGCAATCATATATTGGAAGCTCTCACAAGGACAATGCTTCAAGAAGCTTGACAAAGACCGGTAACAAGATTGAAATGTCCACCTGATGTGAGGTCCCAATACACTGATTTCCGTATTCATCAAGATGTGCTCAATTTTCTTTCTCTACCTTAACTGATTCTCTGCGCCAATCAAGACTTGTACAGTATATTGTTATTTATCAGCTAATGTGAATGTGTAAAATGATTGAACCTTTTCGCAAGACTTTTTCACATAATAAGAGGAAGAGATGGGTGGGCATTCTGTATATGTATTGGGTCAATGCCAGTATGTACTATTAAGCATTTGAAGTACTTATGTCACGGGCAGTGGGCCTACAAGGATTCATTTCATCTCTATATATCTACTTTCAAATAGGCTGGAGCAGGCCTTGCTAAACTATATTCACAATAATGGGTAAAAGGTGGTTCAGTAGAACATAGTTTCAAGATTGTCTTTTGGGGTTCTGTTTTAATTATTATTTATTATTATTTTATTATTTATATAGCGCCAACAAATTCCGTAGCGCTGTACAATGGGTGGACTAACAGACACATAATTGAGATCAGACCACTGGACGTACAGGAACAGAGGGGGTTGAGGGCCCTGCTCAATGAGCTTACATGCTAGAGGGAGTGGGGTATAGTGACACAAACGGGTTAAAGTAGGGGAAGTAAATAGTTTGTTAGAGAAGGGTTTATTGAGTGCTTGGTAGGTCATTTTTGACAGTTGCAGGGAAGGAGTCAAGGGGTGGGGGATGAGAAGCCTGCTGACAGTTTAATTGATACGCTTTAACGAAGAAGTGAGTTTTCAAAGATTTTTTGAAGGAGTGGAGGCTGGGTGAAAGTCTGATTGAGGAGGGAAGGGAGTTCCACAGAATAGGTGCAGCCCTAGAGAAGTCTTGAAGGCGAGCGTCAGAGGTGGGGATCCGGGCAGAGGATAGGCGTAGGTCTTGGGATGAGCGCAGGGGTCTCGACGGGACATACTTGTGTATGAGGGAGGATAGGTATGTTGGAGCAGCATTATGTAGGGATTTGTAAGCAAGTGCCAGAATTTTGAATTGGGCCCTATATCTAACTGGAAGCCAATGCAGGGACTGACAGAGCGTGGAGGCGTGGGAGGTGCGACCGGACAGGAAAATAAGCCTCGCAGCCGCGTTCATTACAGATTGCAGCGGTGCAAGCTGGGAACATGTAAGACCGGTCAGAAGGGGATTGCAGTAGTCGAGGCGAGAGAGAACAACAGCATGAACCAATATCTTAGCCGCGTCCGGCGTTAGATATGGGCGGATGCGCGCTATGTTCTTGAGTTGGAAGCGACAGGATTTGACTATCGATTGGACATGGGGAGTAAAAGAGAGGTCAGAATCGAAAAGAACCCCTAGGCAGCGAGCCTGCGAGGTAGAGGTGATAGTAGCGCCGTTGACTTGGATGGAGACAACAGGAGTAGCAGCACTTGAGGGAGGAAAAACTAGAAGTTCTGTTTTGGACAGGTTGAGTTTAAGGAAGTGAGCAGCCATCCAGTTGGAAATAGCAGAGAGGCAGTCAGAAACACGAGTCAAGGTGGGCGGAGAGAGATCAGGGGAGGACAGGTAGATTTGCGTGTCATCTGCATATAAATGATATTGGAAACCAAAGGAGCTGATGAGTTTACCAAGGGAGGCAGTATAGATAGAGAACAGTAGGGGGCCGAGGACAGATCCTTGGGGGACGCCGACAGAGAGGTAGGAGGAGCACCAGGAGAGAGCAGTATCCCGTAGACCAAAGTTACGAAGAATGTGAAGAAGCTGTTGATGATCAACAGTGTCAAATGCGGCAGAAAGATCAAGGAGGATTAGGATAGAGTATTGGCCGTGAGATTTAGCGGCAATTAAGTCGTTGGATACTTTGGTCACAGCAGTTTCGACAGAGTGACCAGCGCGGAATCCAGACTGAAGGGGGTCAAGCAGAGAGTTGGATTCGAGAAAGTCTGTCAATCTGGCGTTCTGTTTACACATATTAGTTTTAGCACACATATAGCCATTTAGCAGTATTTCCTAGGGTCACAGAAGCCCTGGTCCTATGAACTGTGTGTAGGCAACCATAAAATCAAAGCATTTTCTTCACTCTTTTTTAGATTCGGAGATCATTAGAGAGGGAAATATAGAAAGAAGCAAGTTGCTAATTTTTTTTACCGGATCATTGTAATAAATGTTCAAAATGTTACATTTCATGAGTTTTCTTTTATAGTTATGGAAAAGGTTCAAACGGTGGGTGAAAGAGGGGGAGGTCATATGTTGAGATTGAGGAGAAGAGAAGGTTTCTGGATATACAGACTTCAAACTATGCAACCAAAAGGGCTAAATGTAGATTTATTTTATTTATTTTTTGCAATCTTTCTTTTTATCGAGTCTTGAATAAGATACATGACAAGCATGAAGGAGTCGTAACAAGAGTTTAAATACGTAAGTAAACTTGGCATATGGAAAACCATGAACATATTGCTATGAATAAGCATTTGCAAAGTGAGCACATGAAAATAATACATGCTTGAGTATGATAAAGCGTGTCTGTGAGACAATGGCGTGAAACATATTTCTCCATGTCCCCACCCACTGATCGGTGCACAGAATGATCAGAATAGCATTTGATGCGGGAAAACACTTGTTTTATGTCTGTCTATGCCGTTCCAAAGCACAGGCTTGGCTGTCCGGCCCCGCCCCCCTTAATGTAGATTTTGATATGATTTTTTTTTATAATTATTGTGTATTTTTCAGTTTCTTTAATGTATCTTTTTTGAAATATAATTTTTACTCCTTATAACTCACGTTTATATTTAGAGATTTATTAATCCTTTTTACTTTATTATTTATTTTGTTTTCATTTCTTTTTTATTTTATATATATATATATATATATATATATATATAATTTATTTTTTTTACACATTTTCTTTAATTTTTTTTTTTTTTTTTTTTTTTACTGATTTCTATTTCCTGACTTTACTTTTTTGACCACAACAAACTATTTGCCCCGCACTCAGGTTCCGCTTAGTAATCTGGCCATCCGCCGGGGAGGTGCTCTGTGGAAACAGCAGACACTGCAATCTGCTAGAGTCTAGCAAATAGTGAAATGCACAGGCGACACTCCAAGGTTATTGATGGTGCATTGTTAGAGGGTAAGTCGCCTCACAAATAAGTGTGACGTTTCAGCTCTAAGGAGCCTTTATCATGCATAACAAGTGCAATATTTCATTAGGTATATATACCTTTTAAATTGATTAAGTAATAGATCACTTGATCAATCAAATCAACATTGAGCTTCTAAAAA